>NW_015662288.1:36539-45810 GCF_001515625.1 Sinocyclocheilus rhinocerous | reverse complement strand
AGAAAGATGCAGTAGTAACCTTAACATTTTATTTTAAGGTTTAACATTTGTAAATGGTCTAAATCAAAAGAGTTGCAAAAATTCTGAAAATCTTTTAGAGCTCATAATTTGTTTAAAAATATAACATTATTACACATGAACGAATAAATCAGTATATATAAAATTAATTTAAGTGTCATGTTTGTGATTTTGTTTGTTTGTTCCTGTAAGCTATAGCTTCAGACCTTTAAATCAAAACATACTCATGATTTTATGGCATCAATTACTGCTCTGTTTAATCAGAAACACAGTCTAAATATTATTTGTGTATTTTGCTTTCATTTAATTAGAAGTAGGCCAACAGCGCCCCCTACGGAATTAAAACTCCTTACTGAACGGGCTTTAGGACCTGGGGGAGGCTGCCGCTGCACGTGCTATTACTGTTTACTCTATCACACACTGAATGCAGCATTCTGTACGTGCTTTCTCAGTTATATGCAGAGATCCAAAACAGTGAATCTAATCATCATTCAGACAAAACTTTGCTTCAAGAATGAGCCACACTGTTGACATGATCTAATTGCTAGCACACCCTGAGCACATGTGAGTTAATGTATTCCTCTTATCAGCGAGACATATGGGCATAATTTTTCATATTGGATGCCAATATTTACATTTAAAGCCATTATCGGCTGATTCCGATATTGGTCCGATAATATCATGCATCCCTAGATTTTAGTCATCATCTATTGCTGCTTATGATTTCTGTTATTAATATGAAAGGTTTCCTTATTTTGCCTCAACCTTCAGCTTATTTTCTTTGTCATTATGAGTAATGTAATTGTAGCTGTTTTATGCTCTTCTAATATAAGAGATCTCAAAAAGATGACGCATGTGAGACGTGCCTCCTCAAATTGGGTGCTTATTTCAGTAATTCAATTCAATTCAAGTTTATTTGTATTGGGCTTTTCACAGTACGGTTAAAATAATACTGTTAATAATACACAATACTGTTTCAAAGCCGCTTTACAGAAAATGCTTGCTTCATTGCTATAATTTAGGAAGTATTTTGTTATCAGCCAGAGATATGTATCAAAGTGATGTCCATAAGGCAATAACATCTTTAATATAATACATATGTGGTTAATTAATGTCATGCATTGAGATTAAGCAGACACAGTTAACATTCAGTCTTTCCAATATACAGCATCTACAAACGTTTACTAGTTTTTTTTCTCAGTTGGAGTTAATTAATTGTTTATGTACCATTTGACTGGTGGCTCTGTAAGAACCGAAAAAACAGATGTTATGGTAAAACATCCAAAGAAGCCACAATAATCTATCTACCCATCTACACATGTGGCAGTGTTTATTTTATGTCTTTGTCCAGGAATGGTGCAATACAATGAAAACACTTACTGCTCTGTTCCTCTGGACCCTTATGCCCTGCATGACGAGAACAATAAACTCACTTTATTTACAACCACCTTTTATCATTTAAGACCCAATAAATGACATAAACAACAAACACAACACACACTGCACGCGACGACACACATACAAACACTTTCTCTTTCTGTTCCACTGTGTTTTATGTGCGAATATTTTAAGAAATATAACTCACCTTGCGTTTGTCGAGGGTGGATGTTTGAAATCAGCACTAAAAACCAAAAAGAGACAATTACACCGATTGATTAATTAATAGATTTTGTTGCTTCTAAATAGAATTATATGAATATCTTTTAAAACTTTTAAAAGGAATTCCACAAGAGAAGCATAGTTGAAATCACCATTTGAATAATTTACACTGATTAGTGTGTGAGAGAAATAAGCTGTTTTATAGAAGAATTAAAAATAATAAACTACAAGCGGTGACAATGGTATTTTGCAACTGATTACATTGCAATTGATTTTAGGCCAATTTTATACTGTTATTGAACAGAATTGCTCAGCTCAACTCTTTCTATCATCTATATTCTATAAAATCAACTCAATATATCTATTCTTTCAGATCTGTCAACAATGGAGTGAGTCAATAATGACGGAGGGTGAAAGAGGAAGTGAAGTGAAGACAAAATCTATGTGGATTGCTAAGAATATCTTTGTGATGCTGTCATGATGCAGTGTGAAGGGAAGCTCACGACACTAGATCTTATTCATCAGTGCTTCATATGGCAAGTGGCATCATTGTGGTCAGAAACATCAGCACATCACAGCACAAGCAAAGACTATATATAGAAGCACTGACTGCTAGTCAAGATCTACTGAAGAAAACAAACTTCCAAAAAAGTATGATAAACGATAAATACACTGATCTCACTCAGCTACATGCAGCACATGTGAGTATATTTCACTTTCACGCACAGATATCATGAACTGCAGATGGATTTGATACTATTATTAGCAGCATGAATGAAAGCATAAATTAAATACATAAGATGATGAAATACAGATGAACACTGATTCACTATCATTATACAAAATAAGAAATGAATGCATAAATGATAAAATGATACTCACAAAGCATTAGAGGAAGTAGACTGGGGTCCATACTGATCTATTAATGACACATTGTCAAACACGCAGGCTGTTTTATAGACTCAACACTTCCTGTGCAAACACATACGGAAGAAAATGACTCCCACGTAAATTGTGTCATCCTGTCTATTGTGATTTTTATTTATTTTTTTGGATAATATGGAAGATTCTTTATTAAGCCATTTAATTTAGCTTCATTTCTTACATAATTTAAGGGGCCATATGATGCTGCTAAAATGAACATTATTTTGTTTATTTGGTGTAATGAAATGTGTTTAAACACTGATTCACTATCATTATACAAAATAAGAAATGAATGCATAAATGATAAAATGATACTCACAAAGCATTAGAGGAAGTAGACTGGGGTCCATACTGATCTATTAATGACACATTGTCAAACACGCAGGCTGTTTTATAGACTCAACACTTCCTGTGCAAATACATACGGAAGAAAATGACTCCCACGTAAATTGTGTCATCCTGTCTATTGTGATTTTTATTTTTATTTTTGGATAATATGGAAGATTCTTTATTAAGCCATTTAATTTAGCTTCATTTCTTACATAATTTAAGGGGCCATATGATGCTGCTAAAATGAACATTATTTTGTTTATTTGGTGTAATGAAATGTGTTTAAGCGGTTCAAGGTTAAAAACACATTATTTTCCACATACTGTACATTATTGTTTCTCCTCTATGCCCCGCCTTTTTGAAACGCGTCGATTTTTACAAAGCTCATCGTTCTGAAAAGCGAGGTGTGCTGTGATTGGCCAGCTATCCAGTGCGTTGTGATTGGCCGAATACCTCAAGCGTGAGACGGAAATGTTACACCCCTCACCATACTGTTGATGCCGTCTCCCGGAGCGACAAGACAAAAAACATGAAAACCCATTATAAACGAGGCATTTATAAGTTGCATCAACGATTTAACAGACTTTAATTGCAGTGTTCTTAATCTTTATAAGTTAGTAGTACTGTTCGGGTTTACAGTGTGGGGGCGTGTTAGAACGAGCCGTTTTAGGCAGGCGTGGTTGACTCTTAACTTTTATAAAGAATATCTCTTTGGATTTGAGACTTTAGTCTTTGCAACTTTACAGATCTTCTTTATGCACCAAGAGCTTGTAACACTCCAAAGAGAAAGGAAAACTTGAAATCGCATCATATGACCCCTTTAATAATCTTAAACACACACAAAGTATAATTTGCCAAAACCATGATTATGGTTATTATGACTTTTTTATAATTAATATCCCTGACTTTCAGTCTGTATTTTTTTTAAACGTTGTACATGATTAAGAAGCACATCAATGATTCATTGTTTCTGTATAAATTATAAGAACATACAAAACTCTCATTAGACATGTTCATACATGTACTATATACTGATGATTTGTTAGCAAAGTTCAGACTGAATGGGAAGAGATTCATTTCTGTGCTGCATCTAAATCGGGGCTTTATGCGGATCGTTTTAAGGCAAACATTATGAATTATCATCAGACTGGTCAAATAAGGAAGTTTTGCCAAATGTTGACTATCTCAGAAAATTAGAAAAGGGAAGTGTGAAGACACAAAATGTTACTAGAATTTCTGGGTGATTTCACAACAAACTGTTTAAGGGCAACTGAATCATGTCTGGCCCATGACACTTTTATCAGTTTTCATAAGTGCAAAACGATAACGATATGTGAGATGTGCAAGTGATATATGAAACATTTATATGATATTATTCAGTTTTAAATCAATACTGGGTCAGTCCCATGATAAGGGTGCATGGTTTCACTACAGTGGTAGGATTGCTGAATGACTAAAGCAATGTTATCAGCCTGATGGTATAAAACTTGAATATATTCCCACCCACTGTTACTAATACCAACAATGGATACAAGTATAAGTGCAATTAGAATAGCAAAATATGTGGGAGAGCATTGCTATTGTGTGACTATATTGTATCGCAACAGGAATTCCAAATGAAAGATGGGTTTGGGGCTGGAAAGCAAAAGTCTTTGTTGGCATTCAACTCTAAAACAATAAGTATTCTGATTGTCAAAACCATGACATTTATCTTATTTTGCCACTTGATTAGAGTGTGAATTGTTACACCCACAGAGCAGCAGTGGAAAACATGTCGAAGTACAACTGACAGACGTTCTTCCAGCCTCTGACGGTCTGATGTGGGTTGACGTGTGCCTTAAATAGAGAAATGACATTATGACCTCCATAAATAGAATTAGGATGAAACAAGACAAGACAAGCATTTCTCCTTAATTTGGCCACATCAGTCAATATCAACATGTTTAGATTACTTGTTTAAAAATATAAGGCATACAATATAAACCGTAGCCATAATTTGATAATGTCACGTTTGCTGCCTTCTTGTTGTCTGATTTGTGATGCTGTTTGAATTTGTGAAATAATGATGTAATATTTGAACTCTTATATGGAAAAAATATGAATCAAGCACAAAACCTCCAAAAATCCTAACATTTGTAAATATGTTATTATTTCCTAAAAAGGCAGCAACTGAAAACTATATTTCCAAACTATTTTTGAAGCTGTTGTCTAATCATGCCATAACAATAAAGCATTTTTATAAATCCGGAAAAAAAATAAAAAAATAAATGTGCATTTCCCTTCCAGCCAATGAATGCTATTCATTATTAAAGAAATTATCTGCTTCCATTTATGTTATTGTAACAAACGCTTGCACACAGTACCAATAAATTAATTAGTTTTATTCATCAGTAAAAAAAAAACAAAAACAACAAAAAACAAACAAATAAAAAAATCTGTGTGAAAAACCCCTCTGCTATGACATATGCGATCAGGTGCTGTGTTTGAGATTTAATCGGGATTTTTGAATCAATAAAGCAGCGAAACGTGGGAAGCAGCAGTGACAGACTGTGTGTCGTGTGCTTCAAGCTGACCGAAACATCGTCTGAATAAAACACTCCACAAGTCCCTCCGCGATATCTCTTTCATTAAACACATTGTCAAAGTGTTTGTTAAAAACACGGATGACACATTCAAATATTCACCACTGTTAATACACAAAATTTACATGAAAAGTACACGCAACCTTGTCCATTACCGTGCTCATGCCGTGGATTTGATCTGACGGTGTTACAATAAATGTTCACTTGTAGCAATCTTTGGTCTCTAAATAAAGTTCAGTACCTCTACAATATGTATACGTTGGTTTTACTCGACTAAATTACTTAACAACTTCAATTTTATTCAAAATATGAAAGGAGAAAACACAAGCACCGGTCGCTCATGCAGGAGCACAGACACTGAGCAGCGCTGGTTGAGTCTACACGGTTCTCATTCTGTGGTTAAATGCGCAGCGCCGCACAACAGCCGCTCATTCATTCTTTGTTGCTTACAGTCACAGTTTGAGTCCAGATTCGATCAGAGAGATCATGGCAGAAACCGCTCCAGCAGCTGCCGCGACCAAAGCGGCCAAGAAGAAACCAGCAGTTAAACGCAAGAAAACGGGTCCGAGCGTCGGCGAGCTCATCGTCAAGGCTGTGTCCGCGTCTAAGGAGAGGAGCGGTGTGTCTCTCGCCGCACTGAAGAAAGCGCTGGCTGCCGAAGGCTACGATGTGGAGAAGAACAACTCCCGCGTCAAGATCGCCGTCAAGAGTCTGGTGACTAAAGGCACCCTGGTCCAGACCAAAGGAACCGGCGCCTCCGGCTCGTTCAAGCTCAACAAGAAACAAGCCGAGACCAAGACAAAACCCGCCAAGAAAGCCGCTCCTATAGCCAAGAAGCCCGCAGCAAAGAAGCCCGCAGCCAAGAAACCTGCCGCCGCGAAGAAGAAGCCCAAGACCGCAGCCGCGAAGAAGCCCGCCGCCAAGAAATCCCCGAAGAAGGCCAAGAAACCGGCTGCTAAAAAGGTAACGAAGAGCCCCAAAAAAGCAAAGAAACCAGCGACTCCTAAGAAAACAGCCAAGAGCCCTAAAAAGGCCAAAGCAGCCAAACCCAAAACGGTGAAACCCAAAGCTGCCAAACCTAAAAAGACAGCAGCCAAAAAGAAGTAAACTGTTTATTAATATTTTATCAAAACGGCTCTTTTAAGAGCCACCCACTGATTCAAAGTAGAGAGCATTATTTCCTCGGTTATCTGTCCAGTGTTGTGTCGTTGCATAATTTGGACATCATTGATAAAATAATTTAAATACTGCTGCAAGTCAAACTTTAAACTATTATTATTAGTAAAACCAGACAATTCAGTAAATAATAGGTAAGGCAGGGTTAATCGTGTAGCACATTTAATAAAGAGTAAAGTGCTATATTCATAAAATGTCATAATGTGCTTAAAAAAAGATTCAGAAATAACCAAATCGAAAGAAAACGAAATAAAGGTACACACAAAAAGAAACAAAAATACACGTTTAAACTATTACTATGTAACTTGTGAGAGTTGTAATTAATAGCATTAAGAAAATTAATTATTTAAGCAGAAATTCATTATTTTTCAGTCATATTGTTCAGTTTTGCCAAGATAATAATCTAATTTTGTCAAGCGAAGTGTTTGCCTGTAGATAGCTATACCTATGTTAGTGAGGCTTGGAACACAACATCATGGTTGGACCATTGTATTAGTACAGCAGATGCACATGCCTCGCTGAGGGGTATGAGCATCTTATATGATACAGTAACAACTGATCACATACCTGTGTCTATGGTGAAGTTAATCAAAGGTAGGATATCTGGGGGTGTAGCCATACTGTGGAAAAAAAAGTTAGACCCACTGGTGAAGGTAATTAGATTGCATGTGAATTGGTGTATTGCAATACAGATTACTTATCGAGATAAGACTTTTATTATTCTAAATGTGTATACACCTTACGAATGCCATCATAATGAAGATGAGTATTTAAATAGACTAGCTTTTATCAGTTCTTTTATTGAAAGTTATACTATTTCTAGTGTGTATGTCATTGGGGATATGAATGCGGATATTTCAGACAGAAATTCATTATTTTCCAGTCATATTGTCCAGTTTTGCCAAGATAATAATCTCATTTTGTCAAGTGAAGTGTGTTTGCCTGTAGATAGCTATACCTATGTTAGTGAGGCTTGGAACACAACATCATGGTTGGACCATTGTATTAGTACAGCAGATGCACATGCCTCGCTGAGGGGTATGAGTATCTTATATGATACAGTAACAACTGATCACATACCTGTGTCTATGGTGATAAATGTTGAGTTTCTTGTAGCGATGTCTAATAATGAAAATAATATCAATGCAGCAAAAATGGATTGGTCAGCACTTACAAAGGAGGACCTTTTAGTCGATTATGTAAATACAGGTAGATGCCTGAGTAATATTCATTTACCTAGGGATGCAATGATGTGTAGTGATGCAAATCATCAGAGGGATATCTGCTCAATGTATAATGATATAGTTAATGCCCTGCATGGTTGTAGTAAGCCATTTTTTTTTAAATCGAAGGGTATAATGAATAAGACTAGGCCTGGCTGGAGTAAATATGTAGCTGAATATCAGGCTGAAGCCCGGGAAGCTTTTAAATGATGGGTTATAGCAGGTAGACCCAGGCAAGGGCCTGAGCTTGAGTATAAGAAGTCTACAAATGCAAGATATAAGTATGCTATTAGTTTTATCTGTAAAAAAGAGCAAAGCTTAAGGACTGATTCTATGGCTATGAAGCTGTTAAATCATAATATCAGATTGTTGGAAAGAAGTCAGAACTTTTAATAGATGCAGAGTATCTCTTCCTTGTACCTTAGATGGAGTTTCTGGGGCAGAGAATATTGCAGAATTATGGAGACAGCATTATTGTAGTCTTTTTAATTGCATCCGAAATGAATTGTATAATGTGGATGATATTCAAGTTAATGATCCAATAGTGATTATGTCACGTGAGGTGGATCATGCTATAAGTAAATTGCCTCAAAATAAAGCTAGTGGCCTAGATAATATTTCTGCTGAACATCTTAAATATGGAAGTAAGAGGATATCCCCTTTATTAGCTGTCTGTTTTACTGGCCTTTTGATTCATGGTGTGTTCCCAGATTCAATGTTGTCTGTTCTGTTAGTGCCAGTTATTAAGAACAAAGCTGGAATGGTAGGTAATTTAGATAATTATAGACCTATAGCTTTAGCTAGTATCCTGTCTAAAGTGTTGGAAAAAATCTCGCTGGATAGGTTAAATGTGTTTATTAATTCTACAGACAATCAGTTTGGATTTAAGATGATACTGATCATTGCTTCTTTGCATTAAAGGAAATAGTAAACAAGTATAGAGATAAAAACTCATCAGTCTTTATGTGCTTCATTGATGCATCTAAAGCTTTTGATCGGGTTAACCATGCGAAGTTATTCCTTTTGGGGTTAGTAATGGCGTGAGACAAGGAGGGATTTTGTCCCCAATTCTGTTTAATCTTTACATGGATGATCTATCTGAATGTTTGAATGCTTGTAAAACTGGGTGTATGATTGGGAATATTCTAGTGAATCATATTATGCATGCAGATGATCTTGTGGTGTTTAGTCCTATAGCAGTGCTGGTCTTCAACAGCTTTTAACTATGTGTTCTGATTATGGTGTTGAACATGATATTTTATATAATCCTGATAAGAGTGTGGTTATGATTTGCAGAACTAAGGAGGATAAAAGTATAAAATTTCCAGTTTTCAAGTTGTCTAGGAGGAGTCTCACTGTGTGTGCTAAAGTAAAATACCTTGGACATTTCATCACTGAACGCATGACAGACGATGAGGA
>NW_015662288.1:15134-22378 GCF_001515625.1 Sinocyclocheilus rhinocerous | reverse complement strand
GGTAGATGCTGTGGGTTGTTTATGGTGTCCTATTTTCTTTTTTTTTTTTTTTTTTTGGACCTTGAGTCTGTAATAAAGATTGATTATTATGAATAGCGGAAGTGGGTTGGGTTTGGAGGGAGGTTCACTGATTGGCTTAAACCGTGTTCAGACTGCAGCCAATAGGAGACTGGTACGCGCTCCTTTAAAAGTATAATCGCAGCTTTGTATTTAATCATTCATTGGTTTCAAGTAGTTTTGAGTTATAATGAGTGGAAGGGGTAAAACCGGTGGAAAGGCCCGCGCTAAAGCCAAGACTCGCTCCTCCAGAGCAGGGCTGCAGTTCCCCGTCGGTCGTGTTCACAGGCTTCTCCGCAAAGGCAACTATGCCGAGCGCGTCGGTGCCGGTGCTCCGGTGTATCTGGCCGCTGTGCTCGAGTATCTCACCGCTTTTTAAAGTAGATTAATTTATTTGAAACCATTTCTAATTTCTTTTCTCTTAAGTTAAGTGTGAAAATACATGTGGTTCCTAAACAAGTAATATGTCACATTGCACTTATCTTCAGCAGTTAAATGTATATCAGTTCACCCCTTATGTTTCTTTAGCCATATCAAGAGCGTATTTTCATAATACACACTTTAAATTAAAAAATGTAATGTGTGTATTATGAAAATACGCTATTGATCTGGCCAAAGAAACATAAGGGGTAAACTGATATATGCATTATTTAATAGTTTGTACGTAGTTACAAATGTCCAACTCCACACATTCAGGAAGGTTTAAAAAAAAAAAACAATCACAGGATTTGACTTACAAATTTAAGACTTATTTCGCTATTCTGCTTTCATATAAGACTAAGAACAGGAATACAGGACATTTTTAGGCGGGAACCACAAACTGTCTTCTCTGGTTTGAAAACATGAGACGCACATTCATTGGTCAACTGTCTTCTAGAGACGCCAGACAATAACCAATCAAATACCTTTGAATCTCTGCCGTCCAATGAGCGCATGGCAGTCTTAGGCTTCAAATAAGCGTTGCGTTTTGTTCACTACTTCATTTTATTCGTACTGTTTGAAGTGTTGCTGTGAGATAATGGCCAGAACCAAGCAAACCGCTCGTAAATCCACCGGAGGCAAAGCCCCGAGGAAGCAGCTGGCGACTAAAGCCGCCCGTAAGAGCGCACCCGCCACCGGTGGCGTTAAGAAACCTCATCGTTACAGGCCCGGTACCGTGGCTTTGAGAGAGATCCGTCGTTATCAGAAGTCCACTGAGCTGCTGATTCGCAAACTACCCTTCCAGCGTCTGGTGAGAGAAATCGCTCAAGATTTCAAGACGGATCTGCGTTTCCAGAGCTCCGCTGTCATGGCGCTGCAGGAGTCCAGCGAGGCTTATTTGGTCGGTCTGTTTGAAGACACCAACCTGTGCGCCATCCACGCCAAGAGGGTCACCATCATGCCCAAAGATATCCAGCTGGCGGAGAGCGCGCTTAAACCCACAGCCGCTTCAGCCGCACAAACCCCGAAGCCTCTTTTAAGAGCCGTCTCAATGTTTCTATGAAAGACGATTTCCATTGAATCATGTGAATTAAGTTCATGTGTGAAGTAATTTCGGTGTGTTTGCTGAGTCTAGACGATTTAAGTTTAATTTCATGTCTGTATACCAAAGCAATTATAATACATATGTAATGCGTATAATGAGAGGAAACTTCACTTCAACGTTAAAAAAACAAGCAGTGTTTTCAACCTACATTCAATACTATACCAGTCTCTGCTTTTATTTATGGAGAAATCCTTGTCTAGGCACTAAGTTGAGACATCCCTGGCGCGTGGAAACGTTCATTAAAGATGTTGAAATGTTTGTTCGGTGCTGCAAACGGAAGTGAATTCGTGTTAAGAAGTGTTTATATGAATTTATTTCAATGTATTTCCGCGTTCAAGCTCGAGAAGGCAGACCTAGATTTAGATCAGGCCTAGCCCTAGAAGATGACGTTTAGTACCGCCCCTGCGTGTGGTTTCAACGAGGTCCTCTAGTCAAGCATAAAAGGTGCGCCAAAAGAGTTTATTAGGTCAGTAAACGCAAGTCCTAATGCATCATTTGTATTATCAACGTGAATGTTAAAATCTCCGACAATTAGCACTTCATCAATTGAACCTTTGGCTGCTTTGCTCCATCAATCTCCTAACTTTAAAGGTATTACACGGCATGGTACAGAGCATAAAATTTCATTATATGCAGACAATGTTTTACTATATGTATCAAGCCCAGCCTCCTCAATACCACAAATGATTTCACTATTACAGGAATTTGGCAATTTCTCTGGTTATAAGCATAATATGATTAAAAGTGAGTTTTTCCCGATTACTTTGACCTGTAGAGACTATTCGTTTATTCCCTTCAGAGTAGTACATGAGGGTTTCAAATACTTGGGTATACAAGTTAGCAGATCATTTAATAATTTGTTCAAGGCCAATTTTTGCCCACTTCTGGATCGATGTAAAAAGATTTTGTGAAATGGTCCTCTTTGCCCTTATCTTTAGCAGGTCGTACTAACTTAATTAAAATGTCTGTTTTACCACGGTTTCTGTATTTATTTCCAAATATACCTATTTTTTATTAGAAAGAATTGTTTTACTAAGCTGGATAGTCTAATTACTTCCTTTCTGTGGGCGAATAAGACCCCTCGCATTAGGAACACTTTTTTACAGAGATTAAAATGTCAAGGAGGGATGGCGTTACCTAATTTTTTATTTTACTATTGGGCAAGTAATATTCAGAAGATAATGTATTGGTTATCTAGTGTAGATCCTCAAAATACCCCTTTGTGGGTGCAATGTGAACAATCCTGTACGAAATTCAAATTTAGCTCCTTAATTTGCTCTTCACTCCCTCTGGTGGGAAAAACTACATCTCCTCCCCTAATCCTGCACTAACTCACACTCTACAAATGTGGGCCCAATTCAGAAGACATTTTGGTTTACAGTCAGCTTCCATTCTAGGACCTATTGCCTCTAATTGTTTATTCCCACCATCTTATGTAGATTCTGCTTATTGTGTTTGGGAGGAGAGGGGGGTAAGGCACCTAAAAGATTTATATTTTGATAATACTTTTTGCTCTTTTGAAGATCTTAGACATTTTTCTTTACATACTGTAGTTCTCACTTTTTCCGATTCTTGCAGATTAGGAGTTTCATCAAGAAGGTTTTTGTCTCCTTTCCTGGAATTCCCCCTGCCTCACCTATCGAGAATATGCTTGTTTTGAACCCACATAACAGGGGACTCATTTCAAACATATACTCTATTATAACATCTATAAATCCACAGAGCCTGGACGATATTCGTAAAGCCTGGCAAAGTGATTTGGGTAGAGAATTCACAGATGAAGAATGGCAAAATGATGTCAACATATTCTGTTACACCAAATACACAAAATAATGATCTTTAAAAAAGCATCATATGACCCCTTTAAATCAGGTACACTCCTCCTCACCTTGTGCGAGGCATGGATTAATACAACATAAGGTTCTTTATAGGCTCAATTTCACTAACGCCAGACTAGCCAAGATTTATCCAAATATCTGCCCCGCCTGTAATAGATGTTCGCAGTCGCCTGCTACAACTGCTCATATGTTCTGGGCGTGTCCAAAGTTGGAGGAGTTTTGGAGGGAGATTTTTGAATCATATAAACATATATATGATATCTGGATTGATCCTGATCCTATGATGAGTATTTTTGGTGTGGTGCCTGAGGGTATAGAACTCAGGAAAGACATTTGTTCTGTTATCGCCTTCACTACTCTACTGGCAAGGCATTTAAAATGATTTCATTGGAAAAGGGCAGACCATCCAACGCATAGTAGCTGGATAAAAGAAGTAATGTTTCACATTCAATTGGAAAAGATTAAATATATGATTCGAGGTTCGAAACGTACGTTTCAAGACGTCTGGTCTCCCTTTCTAAGATATTTTGAACAACTTCCCTCCCTCTAAAATGGAATGATATGCCTGAACCTCCCCTTCTATTCATATGCTCTTTTTATATTTTGTTTTATTTATTATTATTATTATTTACTTAATGTATTTATTTATGCATGTGTATTTTCAATTTCTGTTAAAATTAATAGGTTTAGCTCTTCTATTATGTTTTCTAGACTGGTATTCTTACAGGGTGTACTTTTATTTTTTGATGAGGGTGTGTCCCTTCTGTGAACATTTTTGTTTATTGCCATATACATCATATTTATTAGCCATACATTTCCTTGTTGTTGTCAGACCTTTCATGTTAAATGATAATTTATGGACCGAACAAACATGGGACACCTAATTCCTGCACTGTCAGTTTTGTACTCTGGATTGTGTTTATTTTTTATTGTTATGCCGTTAGAGGGGTGGGGTGATGAATGTAACTGTAAGTGTTAAAACTTAATAAAGAAAATATATATTAAAAAAAAAAAATATATATATATATTGTATCGTATCGGCAATTCGTCCGGACAGATCCAGCGTTTTGGGAGCCTGAAACCGCTATTTTTTAAACTGGGTCCCAGAGTGGATAAATCTGAAAACGACACCCTTCCGTTTTCGTGTGTACAGCCAATCCGTACATTTTGTGAAACTATGTCATCACCCCACGACACTGCTACATCACGTAACAGCAACAACAACAACAATGGCGGACTACATGCTTGTGTTCGTGCTGCAGAAGTCGTCTTTACTGTCATCATATTCTGTCATCCTTTATGTCGTCTTTACTGTCGTCTTGTTCTGTCGTCCTTATGTCTTTACTGTCGTCTTGTTCTGTCTTCCTTATGTCTTTACTGTCATCTAATTCTGTCATCCTTATGTCTTTACTGTCATCTAATTCTGTTGTCCTTATGTCTTTACTGTCATCTAATTCTGTCGTCCTTATGTCATCTTTAATGTCATCCTTTTCTGTCGTCTTCTGTCATCTTTACTACATACTATACATACATAATTTGAGGCACGGCGCGATCATTTGCATTTTTTCTTAATAACAGAAACAACTGAACGCCGTCATTTTTGCTCATAAATGTAGTAGGATGGCCCCTTTAAGAATGGTGCGTGGAGTGCGTGGTGGGTTGGTTCGTCAGGTAATCACGTAATTATATAGACACAGGTGAGAGTTTAGTTTCCTCGTGGCATTGCAATGATGTGGCATGTTTGTGTGGGTCGTGTATCTTCTTCACTCCTTTGGAAAGCTATGTTTTGTCATTTGTAAAGGTTTTTAGACAAAATGGAATTATAAACTTAGAATGTGGGTGTTTGTGGGAAAAAATTAATTTGGATGAACTCATATTTGGATTAATGTGATTGTTGTTTTATGAAATTGTAGATTAGTCGGGTGCGTCCAGGCATTGTTTATGAGTAACGTTATGCTATGTAAGTGTCATGCGCATGAAAGGTAAATTTCCTCTTATCTTGTAAATGTTTGAGGGGAGAAAAGCGGGGAGTGAGAAGAAAGCAGAAGAAAAATGTTTATTTGTTGTTTTACAGAAGTTGTCAGCTGCTGCTTTGCTGTGGCTTATATATCGGTTCCAGTATCGGGACGCTGGATTGTTGCTTGCGCACTGTCGCATTGAATGCCCTCAATTCGCTATTTTCTGTATACCGCTTGCCTTGGAGACGCAAGACCATTGCCTCTTGTTCCGGTGCCACCTGGTGGTCATTTGTGTTAGTATATTCTTGATTTGTGTTGTTCGTCTGTTGTGTCTGTATCTTGGTAACTTGTGTGTGTGCATGCGTGTGTGTATTTGAGCTAGATTGTTTTTTTGTGTTTTTTTGGTTTGTTTATTGTATTATTATTATTTGGCTTCGTTGTAAGTTGATTTGGTTTAGGTGTTTGTTTGAATGTTTGTTATCGGTGTTGGTTATTGTGGTTTGCAATCATATCGCCCTGCAGCCCAAGACTGGTTGCCCACTGAAGCTAAGCAGGGTTGAGCTTGGTCAGTACCTGGATGGGAGACCTCCTGGGAAAACTAGGTTGCTGTTGGAAGAGGTGCTAGTGAGGCCAGCAGGGGGTGCTCACCATGTGGTCTGTGTGGGTCCTAGCGCCCTAGTATAGTGATGGGGACACTATACTCTCAAAAAGCACCGTCCTTCGGATGAGATGTTAAACCGAGGTCCTGACTCTCTGTGGTCATTAAAAATCCCAGGACGTCTTTCGAAAAGAGTAGAGGTGTGACCTCGGCATCCTGGCCAAATTCGACCATTGGCGCACACACACACACACACGATTCTGCAGTTGAAATTATTTTGGAATATTTTAATACACATGCTGTTTTGGTAGCAACTTCTGCAACAACTCCATAACAAAAAACAAAAAACAAAAAAACATACCAGTTTGACAAAAACAGTTTAAAATAAATCATAAATGTTACCTTTATATAGGTCACATAAAGGTCCTTAAAAGGTCTTAAATTTAGTTGTATCATATTAAAGGCCATAAAAAGTCTTAAACGGTACAAGAAAGTCTTAATTATGATTTCCAGAGGTCTTAAATTCGGGGAGGGAAAAACAGGAATTGTGATATGGCTTAATGCAGGGGTGGCAAACTCCGGTCCTGGAGAGCCGCAGCCCTGCAGAGTTCAGCTCCAACCCTAATTAAAACTCACCTGCCTGTAGCTTCCTAGTAACCGTTCAGACCTTGATTAGCTCGTTCAGGTGTGCTTGATTAGGGTTGAAGCAAAACTCTGCAGGGCTGTGGCTCTCCAGGACCGACGTTCTCCACCCCTGGCTTAATGTGAGATTAAACTTCAAAAGGCGATGATTTCATTGAATAAATATGAACGCTGCACATTTCAAATTTGGCTGCTGCGCTGTTTTGTTTACAGTCGGAGAAACTGCTATTTTTCTGCCGTTCAGACAGCGCCATCTGCTTGCAGAGAATGAATTTGCATTTTCAATAAGCTCGTCTGCTGTTTTTGTTCAGACCGATGCAAACATTCACCAATGTTTTTACGCAGCAAACACGCAGCTGTAAATGTGAACAGATCGATAAGAAGATAATGCATTATAAAAATCTAAACAATTAAGCCAGTAGTCAAGTCAAGTCAAGTCACCTTTATTTATATAGCGCTTTTAACAATACAGATTGTGTCAAAGCAACTGTACAGCATTAATTAGGAAAATATTGTGTCAATAATTCAAAATGATAATAGTAAACACTCAATTTTCAGTTAAAGGCAGTTCATCATTGAATTCAGTGATGTCATCATCCAGCTCAGTTCAGTTTAAATAGTGTCTG
>NW_015662288.1:7553-11128 GCF_001515625.1 Sinocyclocheilus rhinocerous | reverse complement strand
GTGTTGACTTTTTCTCACAGCACCTGTAATCACACAAGCACATTTTCATACAAAATTTCATTATATCTCATAACAAAGATTACTGTTAAATGTAGGATGTAAAAGTAGGTTATTACACGTTAAAAGCTGAAGTGTGGATCATTGTCAGTATTTGACAAACTAGTTTGCTAAATCAAATTTAAAACTCTATCTTACTTTTAAAGATGAAGTAGATTATCGAAGGATGATGTAGAATCAAAAACCAGACTGGAGCACTTGAATGAGCTGTAAAGCTGCAACAGAACACACACACACACACACACACACACACAGTATCTTAGTATTTTTTCATTTCATATAAATTATCTGAAACAACATTACAAGAGGTGAGGAATATATTTGTCAAAATATAAACAAAAATAGACTTGAGCTAATATTCCAGAACCAAAATTAAATGAAAAATATAGCATAATATCGCCTGCAGTTATTCCTGAAGAGGGTACCTAACGTACCTAACGTTACATATACGCTCAGGACTAACTGTTACCGCGTCTCACAAAAAGAAGGAGAAATAGGCCTGATAGGCCTGATATTACTCAAATCTACGATAATGCTAATGTGCTGAAGAGCTAACGTTCCACAACGCAATTTCACAATTAAAAATGCCAACAAAGCAATTAACTACTTTATTAACCTTAATGTTACTGGCAACTGTACATATAAAGCATATTTAAACAGTATTCTTGCCGTGTTCAGCCGGCCGCAGCTTCACCACTCTGAGGAGGATTTGATTTCAGAGACGCGACTGTTAGAAAAAAGCTCGTTCGGATTGCGAATCCGCCCAGCCTCCGTAATGAGTCCGCTAGTTTATTTCATATGTACTAAAACAACATTACGAGGAGAGGTGGGGAATATATTTGTCGAAATATAAATAAAAATAGACTTTAACTAATATTCTAGAACCAAATTTAAATGAAAAAAAAACTTTATTCTCGCCTGCAGTTATTCCTGAAGAGGGGTGAAAAATTACCTAACGTTACATATAACGTTACGATTAAAATCCGGATAGCCAACTAAACTACCCGTCTCACAGAAAGGAGGGAGATCCCATCCAAATAGGCCTATTATTAATTTACTCAAATCTATGATAATGCTAATCATGCTGAAGAGCTAACCTTAACTGGACATTCCACAACGCAATTTCAAAAATTAAAAACTACAACAAAGCAATTAACAACTTTATTAACGTTAATGTTACTGGCAACTGTACAAATAAAGCATATTTTAAAAGTATTCTTACCGAGTTCAGTCTTCTTCAACCTGGCCGGACACCGGCCGCAGCTTCTCCACTCTGAGGAGGATTTCTGAGACGGCACCGGTTCGGATTGCTAATCCGCGCAGCGTCCATAATGAGTCCGCTAACTGACAGTGCGCTGTCCGGAGGCGGGGCATATTCTGGGCGAATGACCGAACAGAGTCTGACAGTACAGCGGAGCTGCCAACTTGAGGGCGGATCCGCGCCGGAGTCTGTTGCTATCAGGGCATCTAGGTTATGATCAGTGATCATATCATTTACAAAAAGTGCTTTCATAGAAAGGGACCTGATATTCAATAAGCCAAGCTTTATCATTTGTTTATCCGTATTACATCTGTTTTTTATTTGTTGAACATCAATTAAATTGTTACTCTTAAATTGGTTTGGACGGTTTTCGTATTTTCTAGTTCGGGGAACAGACACAGTCTCTATAGTGTGATATCTAGTTGAAAGAGTCACTATGTGCTGAGAATTAACTGATTTCTGTGACGTGAGGCGGCTTGCAGATGGTTGGTTTAGACAGTCAGTAAAATATAGTTATATGTTATTTAATTCATATAATAATTAATTGATAATAATTGTTTAAATTAATTTAATAATGATACTTTTGACTTTTAATTCAATTTCTTAAAAACGGTTTTAAAAACGTTTTGTTTTTGTGAAAACCTGTATCTGAATTCTTTATGCTCTATGTTAAGTATGGTTTTACTAATAATAAACATACATTTGCATAAAGCATCCATATCTGTCCATGCCCATGTTGATTAGAGTATTAAAAACTTGAAAATTATTAATTTAAGGTACATTTAGAACAAATAAAAATGTGTTATTACTTTGATAATTAAATATTAAATATTTTAATCGACTGACAGCCCTAATATATATATATATATAGGTAACATTTATGATTTTTTTTAAAAACCGTTTTTGTCAAAACCTGTACATTTTTGTTTGTTTGTTTTTTTGTTTGTTAAGGAGTTGTTGTAGAAGTTGCTACCAAAACAGCATGTGTATTAAAATTTTCCAAAATTATTTTAACTGCAGAATCTTGTGTGTGTGTGTTTGTGTGTGTGTGTGTGTGTGTACATCATTTATATTAAAAGAACTGGAGGTATCCCCGTAGCTGCTTCTCATAACCGTCTCACGTCAATGGAAATATTTTTGTAAACTTATTTTTTTGTAAACATATTTTACTAGCGGATAAGACTTTTATTTTGACAGCTTTCCGTGAAGCCTTTGCATCTGCGTCTGTACACATTTGACAAAGTTTACATAAACGATTGTAGAAATGACAGAGCAAGACAGTAAAGATGACAGAAGGAAGAAAAGGATGACATTAAAGATGACAGTAAGGACTACATAAAAGGATGACATTAAAGACGACAGTAAGGACTACATAAAAGGATGACATTAAAGACGACAGTAAGGACGACAGAATAAGATGACAGTAAGGACAACAGAACAAGACAACAGTAAAGACGACATTAAGGACGACAGAAAAGGATGGCATAAAATACAACAGTAAGGGTGACGTAAAGGATGGCAGAATTAGATGACAGAACAACACGGCAATAAGGACGACAGAGAAAAAACCGGCAGGGCGACAGATTAAGACGACATCAACAGACAACATACATTTACTGATTTACAGACATCAACAACATTTACTGATTTACTTGAACAAGAACGCAATGACTGTAGACAAAGACAAATGTATAGTACAAAGCAGTCAACTCATTTTTGGCACAAATGGAACCCCATAAAAGGTGAACCAACAACCGAATTTAGCAGTAGTGTGTATGTGTCCATAGTTTATATAATGTGATCAATGTTTGAGTAAATAGATGTGTTGGGAAATGTGGATATTAACACGTAACATTTTAATTATATTCTGCTGAAATGAACTAAATTACTTGAAAAAGAATTTGTTCATTTTGCTGAACGAGATTCAAAGATCCGAAAAAGGTCAGTAAAATGATCCAAACGTCCCATCTCTACTGCATACAGCGGCCTTACTAATGTGCTCTGCATCCCTGATGTTATATAGAGAACTACCATTTAAAATTACGAATTAATGCAGCCTACTCATCTACAGGATTCTGTATAAGAGGACATGCCGTTTTTGTCACTTTCACAGTGTCTACATGATGAAAATATGTGCAATGAATTAATGTACCTGCACTGCAAAAATGCTTTTCTTACTTAGTGTTTTTGTCTTGTTGTTTCCAGTCAAAATATCTAAAGATTCTTAAATCAAGATGCATTTTCTACATAAGAAAAA
>NW_015662288.1:6482-7337 GCF_001515625.1 Sinocyclocheilus rhinocerous | reverse complement strand
AACAACATTAAGGTGAGTAGTCACTCTAGTTCACACAGTTCCAATAAATTGCAATGGGTTAGCCTAAATAAACTCAATAAGCAGACAGACGCGACTACAGTCAAGCGCAGACCTGGGGTGCGTTTCCCAAAAGCATCGTTAGCCAACTATGGTCACAAGTTCCGTCGTTACCAACATAGTTCAACGATTCGGTGTTTCCCGAAACCATAGTTCAAACGAACATTCGCAAACTGCATCGCAAACTTGTGTCGTTGGAACGACAGCTCTTCACCTGTGGTTAGAGGCATAGGTCGTTGTTAGTTTGGGGTGTGTTCTAATCAGAGTTATCGACCCTGTGTCCTACTCCTTTTGAAGATTTCACCATCCACTTTGAATGATTTGGAAGAGTTAAAGTTGTGGTGCTTAGGTCTTACCTAATTCGCCTTTAAATATATTTTTTTATTACAAATTCAGTTTGAAACTATATAGCAGCGTGGCCCTCGGAATTATTCTCCCTTCGAAGTGCCCTCTGAAAGCATTAATCATGCCGATTGGAACGCAGCCTTTGTTTCATTTGCGCGAAGAAAAGGTGAGTTTGTCAAGTGATTATCTATGTTAAAACATTCATAAAGACAAATTTATCATATAACAATATTGGTAAAACAGTATGTTAAAGGTTTTCTCTTATATTAAGTGTTAACACTCAAAATATCAGTATTTTTATAGTAAATGAATGTACCCCAATAAATTTACAAAAATGTATAAATAAGTGAGTGATTTTGTTGTTTTTACAGAATTATAATATAGAATATTCTCTACAAATGTGTGTGTGCGTGTATGTGTGTATATATATATATACACACACACACACACACA
>NW_015662288.1:3336-3587 GCF_001515625.1 Sinocyclocheilus rhinocerous | reverse complement strand
GAAGTCCCTCCACTTATTCCTGACTTCTTCTGTGCTTCGTTCGTACCCATAGCCAGCAACATTTATTTTTTGAGTGATTTCTGCCCAGATTTTCTTTTTGTCAGCATTTGTAATGCTGTTTTTCAGCTTTGAAAATAGCTGGATTTTATTATTTTCCACCTCCACGGAAATTTCGGAAATTTCATGCTTTGAAAATTGGGGTTTTCGTGTCATTTTCATTAACACATGGCTGAGGACTTAAATGACTTAAA
>NW_015662288.1:515-3285 GCF_001515625.1 Sinocyclocheilus rhinocerous | reverse complement strand
CTTTTTTCAATTGTGCTTATGTAGCCTATCAATATTAAATAAGAAATTGTATTTATATGAAATTGTGAAATTATAGACATTGGGATCAGAAAAGAGCACATTTTTAACTCTGTGTGTGTATATGTATATAATTTATTGCGGAACAAATGAATGTTGCGTTATTACTCCACTCCTACGTAACGTCATTTCAAAAGCGTAATTCGAGTCGAAGAAAAGAGAAATAAAACCAAATTACTGTAGGTGGCGGTATATGCCCATTGCACCAGTCGGCTATTAGATCGAAGAAGAAGTAGAACAACAGCTCAAACCAACGTGGTTTAAACGATGGATCTGCGACACAGGTACCATGGTTTCGGGAAACAGTCGTGACTAAATAAGAAAAGCATTTTTGCAGCGTGAATGAATGAATGAGGTATTTAAACATCACTTATGCTTTAAAAAGGGGAGGAGACCAAAAGAAACTCTGGGTTTAATGAAGAAAACCTGCTGCTGACCAGGTTAGGTTCACAGAGTAAATGACCATGGTAACTGACTCTGAATATAAGTTACCTCTCTTTCAGGAACGGGCTTCACTTACCCTGCTTTCTCGGGTTTGACAAACCTTCCATTCAGAAACGGAAAACCCAGAGTTTTCCTCATTTCAGGGTTAACATAGTCAGAGTTTTCACTTAACCTGCTTTCTGAAACGGGCCTCTGATCTTTCTGGAATCTGGTTCCAACTGTGGGTAGCATAATAGCTAAAAGCAGACGTCCCTTGTTTTGAGTGAACCCTTGGTATTTCTAAGTGACTTGATCCTAATCTTGTTTTGTGTGAACCCTTGGTATTTCTAACTGACTTGATCCTAATGATCTGAGTGGTCTGTTAGGTTTATAGTCAGTGAGCACATCTGCAGTGTATTGAGTGTCACACATCACACCCACATGGACTTTGTTTTCCTTTTTGCACATTTCCCTTTGTTGTGTTGTTTATGTCATTTGGTTCAGGTGTGTCTCATTAATTATCCTCATTTGGCCTGTGTATTTAAGTTCTTTAAAAATCAATTAAAGACGTAATTAAACAGACGATGAACACTATTAACAGCAATTATTATATGATGCAATCAAACTTATAGCAAAATGTGGTAGTTCTGTATGTTGTTAAGAAAACGATTATACATAGAATATAGTGCAATCAGTTCGGACATCGCACAGTGCTCATTCAATGAATGCACAGCTAAACAGATGAGTTTTGAGTCTGCATTTAAATGTGACTAATGTTTTAGCACATCTGATCTCTTCTGGAAGCTGATTCCAACTGCGGGCGGCATAATAACTAAAAGCAGACTCCCCTTGTTTTGTGTGAACCCTTGGTATTTCTAACTGACTTGATCCTAATGATCTGAGTGGTCTGTTAGGTTTATATTCAGTGAGCATATCTGCTATGTATTTAGGTCCTAGGCCATTGAGTGATTTATAAACGAGTAAAAGTACTTTAAAATCAATCCTAAATATAACTGGAAGCCAGTGTAAGGACCTGAGGACTGGTGTGATATGCTCAGATTTTCTGGTTCTAGTCAGAATTCTGGCAGCAGCGTTCTGGATGAGCTGCAGCTGTCTAATGGTCTTCTTGGGAAGGCCGGTGAGGAGAGCATTACAATAGTCCACCCTGCTGGTGATAAAGGCATGAATAAGTTTCTCCAAGTCTTGACTGGAAACAAAACATCTAATTCTTGCAATGTTTTTGAGATGATAGTATGCTGATTTAGTTACTGCTTTGACATGACTACTGAAACTAAGGTCTGTCTCCAGAATCACACCAAGATTCCTGACTTGATTTTTAGTTGTTAGACCCCTAGGTATGCATTCACCTTGAGAACTTCATCTTTGTTTCTAAATGCAATGACTTCAGTTTTCTCTTTGTTTAACTGAAGATAGTTTTGGCACATCCAACTGTTAATTTCATCAATGCATTGGCAGAGGGAGTCAATGGGGCTGTAGTCATTTGGTGATTTTGGCGATTAGGTCTGAGTATCATCTGCATAGCTGTGATAGGCAATTTGGATTCTTCTCATTATTTGACTCAGTGGAAGCATATACAGGCTGAATTGAGCCTTGAGGGACTCCGCATGTCATGGACGTCCACTTAGACTTATGGTCACCTTTACTCACATAATAACCTCTTCCTTCTAAGTATGACCTGAACTATTTGAGGAACATCCCAGAAAGCCCAACCCAGTTTTCCAGTCTCTCTAGAAGTATGTTATGATCAACAGTGTCAAATGCAGCACTGAGATCTAGTAGTACCAGCACTGATATTTTGCCAGAATCAGTATTTAATCGAATATAATTTATTATCTTTATGAGTGCTGTCTCTGTGCTGTGATGCGGTTGGAAACCAGATTGAAAATTGTCCAGGTATCCATTTGAGTTTAAGATGTTGTTCAGTTGTTCATTTATAAAGAATACTAAAGAAAACTCAAACTCAAAACAAGCAAAAACACTTAAAGAGACAGAACTTCACAGTCTGATGTCACAATGATTGATGAGAATATTGTCATGTGCAGGCACGTGCAGAGGGGCGTGCGGTGTGCTTGAGCACCTGCCCCTTTTTCCCTTGATTTTTTGTTTATTTTTTTATTAAACGCCCTTTTGTAAAGGCCTGCCCAATCTAACTATTAGTAAAATTAATGAATAATAATTTAGCCATAAATAAAATTATCCACATGATGACCTTTCACCTGATGATCTCATCCAGGACCATCCCTCACGTTCAGACACCTTTAGTAATTTA
>NW_015662288.1:0-338 GCF_001515625.1 Sinocyclocheilus rhinocerous | reverse complement strand
TAAATTATTATTATTTTACAAGAACGACGTGAAGAGAGCATGCACAGCTGTTTTTTTTATATTGTTGTGTGTAGCCTGTGGAAGTAACGTTAGCTGCAGCAAGGGGCTATAATATTTTTGTTCAATATTTTCCTAATATTTATTTTATGATTGGTTTAAAAAGGCTACTACGAACACCTTTTTCCCATTTTTATCACAGAATAAGGCAGGAAATATATCGTATAGTTTCTATACTAAATTATATGTCAATCAGTACTGCATTATTCATATAGTTTATTTATTTATGACCTGGCGATAACTTGAAAAACACACATAAACCATATATTTTTGCAATCGTG
>NW_015662287.1:388-586 GCF_001515625.1 Sinocyclocheilus rhinocerous | reverse complement strand
TGTGGTTGCCTCAAGCCCGCCGGACGCTCCTTCGTCGAATCCGCCCACCGCGCCGTTCTCAAGCCCGCCCGCCGCCGCTCACTCACGCCGGCCGCTGCTCACTCTAGGCCTCCGGCCTCCGCTCACTCAAGCAGCCGTGTGACGCTTTGTTTCGTTGTGAAAGCGAAACTACTTTGTTTGGCCTTCCAAAAGAGGACA
>NW_015662287.1:0-209 GCF_001515625.1 Sinocyclocheilus rhinocerous | reverse complement strand
TTTTTTTATATTTAAAGAATTTCCCACTGGCGATTCAAACGTGAGTTTTTTGGGCAGAGTAGAGTAGCACTTGTTGTTTGTAATTTCTCCGATCACAAATGCAGACATGGTTTTATGTTTACGCAGCGCGATGCAACGCAACGCGTAACAAGACAGTATAAGTCATTATACAACCCTCTACGGACACCTTGGCAATTGAATCGCCATTG
>NW_015662286.1:0-1261 GCF_001515625.1 Sinocyclocheilus rhinocerous | reverse complement strand
AAAAAGATGTCCAAAAAAGGTGAGCACAAAGTCAATACAGTATTTTCATTTATTGTTTAATGTGAACATCTCTAAGAAATACTTGACTTTGTAGCAACAAGAGGTCCAAAAAAGGTGAGCGTATAGTGTAAATTGATTATTTTGATTGATTGTTATGAACATGAATCATCCTGAATAAGAAATTAAGAGACTGGCTCAATGTGATGGACTGATTGAGTGCCGGGAACAGCTGTGGTGATGGCCCATCTCTCATCCAGGCACTTTTCCCCAGGAGACTGGCTCCATGTGATGTACTGATTGAGTGCCTGGAACAGCTGAGGTAATGGCCCATCTCTCATTTAGCTTATGATGCTGTATAAAATCTGCAATTTCGTTGGATGTAATGAGTTTGATGTTGATGTTTGGGCAACTCTTCCTTGCAGAAGCTACAAATGAAGCAGCATCTGTCACAAGGACTGCCTGTCTGCTGAGGACATCAGTGTTAACTGCACGCTTCGCTGTTGCTTCCACACCGTCCACTGCACCTTTACCGTGGCTTGTGGCAAAGAAGTGCCACTGTACTCTTAAAGTTGGAAACATCTCCTTGAATGTAGTTGACATGAAACACCAGATGAACTTGTTCTTAAACTGAGAAGCCGCTCCATCACTAAATATGTGAATCTCTTTCATTGCAGGATGTTTTATTTTAATGTCCTCCACAATCTTGGAGAGGAAGGTTGCCACAGACCTCTTGTGGTGTTCCAGGCTGTCACTCACTATGGCATATGACTCAGGATCTCCATCAGACCACAGGACTGAGGGAAACACTGTGACCTGCCTCTGATGCCAGTGTGCTGACTGGATCTGGTCTTGGTAGGCAGCGGTGCAATCTTCGGCAAAATCTACCTGCAGCACCACAGGTTCCTGGTCTGTTTTTGCCTGCAGTTTTTTGGCCTGGAAAAATCCACTTTGCTGTTTTTTCACAAAACAGCGATGCACAAATTTTGCAGGGACATTTCCTAGTTCAGTGGTAAAATATCACTGAAATCTCACTTGTGGTTATCTACGAGTTAAAAAACGGGGACAGTATATTTAGTTTTTTAAATTGTTGTGGGATCCATATATTAATATCATAATTAATAATTACAGTGATGCTTGAGGATCAAACTTGCCCTAGTTTTTTAATACAATTCACCAAAAATGAAAAATATAAACATATCAAAACAGTATTATAATTATAAACTAGATAAAAAAGTTTGTCAAGACAAACTTTAAGTTGGCT
>NW_015662285.1:1722-24447 GCF_001515625.1 Sinocyclocheilus rhinocerous | reverse complement strand
GACCAACACTTTGCCGTGTATACAGTCTCTAACCACTCCACCTGCAAGAATGACAGCGTGACTGCACCTCTGACTGCTCACAGCACAGAGGAAGACCTCAATGACCAAACGGATGCCCTAGCCAAAGCAGATGCACTACACGGCGAGTTATGGTCTCCACCAACCCACCCACTCACCCTTAACCAGCCTTAACCCGCAGCAAACACACTCAACCCACCACAATGCCCACCTCACAGCCGCTTACGCTGGCTCCTCAAATCTCCACTAATGACATTGCTGACATGCAAGCCTCTGACTATTCCATCAAAACTATTCTTCACCACCTCTCTGACCCCTCCAGCCACCCTATCACACCAGATGAACTTGCTGCTGCCCCAAGCCTATACCAACGGCTATACCACGTAACACACATGCTGCGTCTGATAAACAACATCATGTTTTATGCCCCTGATGACCTCACTGCACCAAGGCTTGTGGTGCCACACTGCCTAAGGGGGGTGATGCTGATGTATGCTCACGACGCACCATGTGCGGGACACCACGACACATGAGACACTAAAAAAAGCAGCATACTGGCCCGGCATGCAGCAAGATGTGGTAGAGTATGTGAAAGGATGCCTTGTTTGCTGCCAATTCCAACCGGCGAACCCAAACCACATAGCCCCACTGCAGCGCAGAGGAGTCAAATTTCCTTGGTCAGACCTTCAAATTGACTGGGTCGGACCCTTACCCAGGTCAACAAGGGGCAACAAGTATTTCCTCACAGTTGTGTGCCAGTTCACCAAGTGGGTAGAGTGCCTCCCAGCACCCAACAACATTGCCCAAACTACAGCATACCTCCCGATGAATCACATCTTCTCCAGGTTTGGGCTACCGCTGAGAGTCAACTCAGACAGAGGCACCCATTTCACAGCTGAGATCATGCAGCAGATTTGGAAACTCCTGGGAGTACAAGCACAACTGCACATCAGTCACCATCCAATCTCTTCGGGCCAAGTGGAACGGACGAATCGGACGGTGGTCAGCATGCTAAGAAAATATGTGTCTGCTAACCAAAAGGACTGGGATGTGAAACTGCCCCTGGTGCTCATGGCTATCAGAGCAACTCCACAAGAGTCAACAGGTGTGCCTCCCTTCGAACTAATGACAGGCCGGCAAATGACATTGCCCTTCCACCTGCTGTACCAGCCAGGAGACTCCAACCTTGTCACCGCCTACACCACTCATCAATACCTTGATGAACTACACCAGCATTTGAGAACCACATTTGCTTTTGCCCAACAACGACTCCGAAAGAGCGCAGACGGCCAGAAAGCATACTACGACTGGAAGGCGTCACACGAAGAACTGGATGTGGGCAACAAGGTCTGGTACTACCGTTTCACACAGCCGCCTCAGACGTCTCATCGGCTATCAAAGAAGTTTCTGCCACACTGGACGGGACCGCATGAGATTGTGGACAAACTCTCCCATGTCGCATACCAGATCAAGCTGAGCCGGGAACAGAAAGAACCAGTTTTCAAATGGGTCCATCATAACCAGATCAAACTAGGCCCTGCTGTAGTTCTCAAAACGAAAGACTGTCCTAACCAGTCCAAGCATCTCGACCAAAGACATTTTAATATCTCTACGCCAGCAAGCCCTTCCTCCGAGACAACACTGAGTATTATTAATTATAACCAGTTATAATTAATTATAAATATTTCCCTTTTGAGCTAATTTGCTACAACATATATATCACGGCCGGACTGGGATGCAATTTCAGGCCGGGAAATCTCATACTCATCCAGGCCACACAGAAAAAAAGGGGCCAAAATTGTACCTTTTGGGGTAAAACAGCTTGACACCGTAGCAGTACACCGTACATATTAGTACCATACGAGTAGTAATTCATATCCTTAATGTACTAATTTGTAGGCCTAACTTCAAGAATCGGCTAAAACACATCTCTTCCATCTTTATTTGACCCTCTAACTCTAGCACTCTCTATTCTAATTATATTCTTTTGCCCCTAAATTGCCCCTTTTAGACTTGCACTCTATTTACTAACTGCTTGTTTCCTTTTAAAAATAATAATAATAATAATAATTGTATTAATTGTATTGTATTATATCTATTTGTTTTCTTTTTATTTATTATACAATTAACAAAAGCAAAAAAGGCCTCTAACACTAGCTTGCTCTATCCTTTTTCTATTCTATCTGTTTTCTTTTTATTTATTATATGATTTAAAAAAAATTTAAATGTACATTTCCTGAATATAGCCCATACATCCACAACAATTTCTGAAACCAGACAACCCTATTATTTGTATGGCCATCACATAAAAAAGGTCTAAATCCTTAGTCTGGGGACGTGGAAAATAATTAAAGGTTCACTCTTGCACGGCACCTTCACTTCCCTTTCCCTTTTCTTCATTTTCCCCAATATCTCTGTCTCTCCCCTTTTTTTTCTTACCTGTCACTTCTTCATTATGAACAGAACTGTGTCCACCTTGTTGAAAACATTCACCTCATTTCAATTTGTTAGCAAATAATGTTATTTATCTTAAAATGACTTAAATACCCTAGATTTAATAAACCTATATTTCATACATAGGTTATGCATGATGCACTAATGGAAGTGCATTTAATGAGATTAATACAACACTTCTACTTGAATGTCACTACCAATCAATATTGAGTGTTTGTAATAACTTCTGACTGCGATCCAATGTGGATTTTGGTCAAATGATGAGGCAGAAATATGTTGTTAGCAACATTCTAGAAGCATTTTATGTGGAAGATACACAGTTACAACTTCTGTAGGGCTTGAAGAAAAATTAATGTAACTAGTAGTGTAACTAATTACTGTTGCCAGAAAGTAATAAGTAAAGTAACAATATTACTTTTGAAAGGAGTGACTAGTAATGAGTAATATATTTCATTATTTGAGTAACTAGCCCAACAATGATACACACATAGAAAGAAGGCCATTAAAATTATACAATTTCTTCTGGGCAAGTCTGAGTGAACTGCGGCGCTATCATGAGCGCGACACTTCTAAATAAGATGTAATATAGGCTAAATAAGACACTTGTTTACAAGATAAACGTTTAAAATTATTTGTAGTCTAACTTATTAATATATCATGGTATAACCATTACTCCAAACAAATGAAAAAAATTAATCGCACGTTTATATTAAATTAACATAGCCTAATCCATAATGAGCCTTAATAGGCTATATTTCGTGCTCACGCTTATGCGTATAAAGTTTTCCACAAAGCACAGGCAAAAGTAGCCTAATGATTATGTACACCTCAAGCATATATAAGACATACAACATATTATTTGTGAATATGGTTGCCCCTTTTATAAGCATAAATGATTGTCTGTTGAAATCATCCGGTGAGTTTTGCGTGTTCCTTTGTCTCTCCAAGAGAAGCATGCGTTTTCTTGGAATTTAGAGGAAGGGGGAGCACAGAGAAAACCCTGAGGTCAAGGAGGTTGTAAAAAGGTCCTGGTCATAGACCTGCTATTCTTCTCGCTGGACATGGAGCTATTAATCTGTCGCTTTCTGTTTATCGGATTATCAATTTATGCGTTAAACGGTCATGGGGTCCGGGAGTGTCTGTCGCTGGAACATTTCCAGATACCAGGTTCTTTGTTCTGTTGGTTATTAGATAGTTTATTTATGCTGAAGCCAGTCACGAGACAACACTGACGTTCTGTTGCTTAAATGAGTCCAGATGGGGGGGGGTCAGTTATTGCTGTCCTAGTGCTTGCCGACCCCGGAGGTGGTTTGATAAATCACTCTCTCCTTGTGTTTCTTGTAAAGATAAGCCGAGTGGGACAGGAACTTATTTGAGACAATTGGCGCCTGGGCTTACCATGGTTCAGCTTTACGACTCTCATATGGTTGAGAAGAGATGTTAGTTTTCCGGTGGAATGCGGAGATTCCATCGTTCATTTGTGTGATGTTCGCAAATGCCTTACAATTATGAAAAAAGGAGACATTTTAATGATTTATTAATAATCTAATGTTTACCTGTTGGCTGCAAGGTGAAATTCAAGGAGCTGACTCTCATCTCCATCTCTTGTACAGGACGCGCCTTTAGAGAGAATTGCGTTCATACAGATTACATAATCAGGGAGCATTTGCTTTCGTTTTGGATTAGTTAGTTTAAAACAGAGTAGACAATTTCAATCTTTCTGTAGATAGACCTATATTTGTCATGTATATGAGGCACCCCAATTTTAAGTTGTTCATTATCATGGGATCCGCAGTCAAATAAATCTTAACAAGTCTACATCCGAGACAGATGCAGTTATAACCTGTAAATTGAAAGTTGGCTTTGTATCGAAGGTTTCAAGTTAACTGCATTAATAACTAGCCTTTATGATCTAAACTTAATCTTTAAAACATTACAGGTGTGACAGCAGGACCTCATAAATTTAGCCCTTATAAATACAAAAAATCATCGCTGTGTAAACAAAGTGAGTTTATTTACTTTTCAGACAGGTCTCCATCTCTTTCTACAAAACGCTTAGGACATAAATTAAAAAACGGGCAGTCTTTGATCTCTTATTTAAAACCATGAAATATAGTCGGATGAAAATGTAATTTTACTTTATGTGCACCCCTCATATGTGGTGGATAAACATAGCGATTTCCTTCAAATTTCTATTAAAGCAGGTTAATGCTGTAAATTACAGACCCAAATGTACAAGTTGCAGAGTTTTATTCTTTTGGTAAAAGCTTTGAAATGTGGGTGGGGTTGCAAAGGTGTGAACCACAGTAACCACAGGCGCAATAAAACAGTTGCTTAAATATAGGCTACAGGCTATTAATAAAGAGTGGGTTTTGAACTGCATTTTATTTATTTTAACACCCTGTAATTCAAATGTATATTTTATTAAAGAGTACTCCCATGTTCAGTGATGTGCGTCTGTTATTTGGACACATTCTTTACCGAGAGATATGGATATAAGATAATTTCGAATGCCCACCAACCAACCCCCACCTCCTGACCAGCACATAAAACACCAGCATGTTTGAATGCATTTGTTTCCTGGATCCTTGGACTGAAAAGTTTACAGGAGATCACCATAAGAAATTTCTGATCATAAAACCTGTTTTGTTTTCATTTTTAAGGTATTGTTTTAGTTATAGTATTCTGATTAAAATTAGTAATCAATAAATTATTATTTTACCACTCTGCACGCCTCCCCTGACATGCTCTCGCGCATGAACAGGCAATTTAAGACAATCATATTTCAAAGGAAGCCGGCGCTAATCTATTTCATTTATTGAATCTATGTGTGAGGGAATTTTATTTGGCAAAGGCACTCAGATTGCAAAAAGGTCTGTACCTTAACGCGCATGGCTGAAGCGAATAATTTTGCGTCTCCCAACCTCTGGATTAGAGGCTTCAGTGAAAAACATTTGAAACAATGCACCCTTCCCCCTACCTCAAGCCTGTTGAGTGTTGCAGAGCCAGCACTGTTAATCGCTTGACAAAAACTGTCTGCAACAGATACATTGACCACCTTCAGAAGGTTTTGCCAGTTGTGGTACAGCGCAACGGAGGCGCTACTGGAATGAAGCAAATTTATTGTAATGTTGTAATATTGTAAATTTATTGTAAACTTGCTATTATTTATTAAACCACTTAACAATAATCTGCTGTCTCTTATTTCTAAGCATCACAAAGAATGATAGAACATAGGCTAAATGTCGGCCAACATTGGTTAATAGCAAATATTCAATGTTTTTATTTAAGTTGATATTAGGTATCAGTTAAAAATAAACATGTGTGTGTTCCTGTTTAGTTCCTGTTTGTCCTTATTTGGTCCTTCCAGTTCCTTTTCCCATTATTAGTAATCACCTGTTCTTTGTTATTAGTTATCCTCATCACCTGTCTGCCCCTCGTTATCTGCCCTATTTGAGTTCGAGCCCGTTCTGTTCTCCCTTGTCTGGAATTGAATGTCAATCCCTCGTCCTACGTGTGAGTTCCTGTCTGTGTGTTCTTTATTTGGAGAAATAAAGACTGTTTCCTGTTAATCCTCTTCGTCTCCACGCTCCTTTGTCTCCTTGTCTCCGCCACAGTAGGCAACCCGTGACAGAATTCCAGACCAGACAATATAGTAAGCGGTGCCCCTTCTCCCCATTTTTTTCCCCGTTTTTAAAAGTGTTTTGTTTTTCCTTTTGTTTCTCCCCGCTCACATGGAGGAACGAGCGATGTTAATCGACGTGGCTCAGACGAGCCCCGACCCTGTCAGTTAAGCGAGGGAGTTCGTGCTGCTCGCCCTTGCCAGCTCCCTCGAGGGGGAAACCCTCGTGACACTGTTCCGGATCGGGATTACTTACCATCGCCCCGCGGAGCTCCCAGACACCACCAACCTCTACTGGAAGGAGGCAGTCATCCGGTGTCTGGAGAGCCTCCGATCCGGGACTCCTCCACCGGCCATTCCTCAGTCAAGCCCGCCGGCCGCGGCTTTCTCCAGCCTGCCGGCCGTTCCAAAGTCTAGCGTGCCAACCGCGCCGAAGTCCAGCCCGCCGGCCGTTCCGAAGTCTAGTCCGGCCGTCTCTGTGGCAAGCCCGCTGGCCACTCCAAAGTCAAGGCCGTCGGTCGTGGCTCACTCCCGCCCAGAGCTCGCTCCAGTGTCGGCTCCAGCCCCAGAGCTCACTCCAGTGCCCGCTCCTCGAAAGCGCCTTGCTGTGCCTGCTCCTTCAGAGCGTCCTCCAGTGCCAGCACCTCGTAAGCGCTTCCCAGATCCTCCGTTTAGCCCAGGAAGGGCTCCTGATCCCCGATTGAGCCCTCCCTGGGGCATATAGCCGAGCCAGCTAAGGCCACAGAGGATCCGCCATGGCCTCCTGAGTCTCCTGATCCGCCATGGCCTCCTGAGTCCCCTGCTCTGCCATGGCAACCTGAACTGCCTGATCCGCCATGGTCCCCTGAGCTCCCTGATCCACCATGGCAACCTGAACTGCCTGCTCCGCCATGGCCCCCTGAACTCCCAGATCCACCCTGGAGGCTCTCCTGGTCTCCGCCCTATTCCTGTCCTGCGCCCCCCCCCCTCCCCGATGGTACTGTTCCGGGAGGGGGGGCGATATCTGTCACGTGTGTGTGTTCCTGTTTGTCCTTACTTGCTCCTTCCAGTTCCTTTTCCCATTATTAGTAATCACCTGTTCCTTGTTATTAGTTATCCTCATCACCTGTCTGCCCCTCGTAATCTGCCCTATTTGAGTTTGAGCCCGTTCTGTTCTCCCTTGTCTGGAATTGAATGTCAACCCCTCGTCCTACGTGTGAGTTCCTGTCTGCGTGTTCTTTATTTGGAGAAATAAAAGACTGCTTCCTGTTAATCCTCTTTGTCTCCACGCTCCCTCGTCTCCGCCACAGTAGGCAACACGTGACACATAGAACTACTAGCTCCAAAAAAAAAAGTAATGTAACGAATAACAATTAACCGGAAAGCGTTTATAAAAATAGAAGCCCAACGTTTGTATTTGTGACAAATATTTTTTTTGTCCTTCACTCTAAACACTGGGTTAAAAACAACCATAGCTTTTTTTTTTTTACTGCATACATGATATAATGTTTACAGATTAACTTAAATGCTCTAAACTTTTGTAAAATACTCCACACAACCACTTGTTTGCATGATAACTTCCTTTATTTTCCTTTGTCATTTACAGCATTGTTTAGCCTATCGTTTTTAATATGTACAGTAGGCTATACATGCCCCAATTTAAACTCGTTTAACAAACACAATAAGTAAACATTAAACAAAGTAAGAAGTAATTCACGTGTAATGGACCACTCTCTGTTATTCTGTTTCCACCGTAACGGCGCTGGTTCTCGTGCCCGAGCTGGGATCGTGTTCGGTGGGGAAAGAACTGCTCCCTCTCCGGAAGAGGACGTAAAACTACCCAAACATTGGGCTGTTGTTATGTCTGACCCAGGAGATGGGTAACACAAAAACTACCCAAACACTGAAAAAATAACCCATTGGGATTAAAAAAACAAAACCAAAAAAAAAGGGTTTTTTTTGTATTTTTTTTTTCATTTCAGTTCTATTGTTTTAACTAATTCGTTAAATAATGGGAACGAAATAATACAGCGTATACTCATGTTTAAACTAAAATGAAAGAAGAGAATTACAAATGCTCAACAATTTAAAAAAAAAATCTAAAGCGTAGTAGGCTACTGTGTATGACTATGTGTATGACCTGTGTATGCACAGGCTCACAGTCTTGACATTTATGCTGCTTAAATTCGTTGCAATTAACAAACGCACTTATGTTAATAAAAACAAAATTTGCTTCTGTGAATATAAATCATTTTAACTACATGTTTCTCTTAGATTATCTGCCAACTGCAACCCTCAAATATAGTGCTTTGAAAAGGCAAAGCTGACTGCTACTCGCGAAAATGCGTTTTCATACATTTGTCGAAGTCAGTGGTTAAAGCACCACTCAGTGGTCACTAGCTGCAAATGCACTTTGCAGACGCGGCGGCGGCACCTGCGGCTGTATAAAGCACATTCTGGTTGGCAACCTACTGTAAGTTATTTTGTTCCTTATTCTAGCCATTTTATCTTGTAAGTCACTGAAGACTGAAAATTGGTGGAAGGCCAGAGGTTGAATATAAAGAATTAAGGAAAGTTGCAGTCTATTGTACACAGGGCTTCAGCAACAATTTTTTTTTTACAAAAACCTTAATGTGTAAATTTATATTAAATGCAATTTGTTGAACTTAAGAGTGATTTTTTTTGACCACTTAAGAGGGACTTTTAATCCGTCTTTATATGTACTTTCATAATTGCTTCTATTTCCTTTTAAATATGGTTAAAGTGTACTGCTGAATGTATTGACAAGCTATTAATGTGAACTAAAATATGTTTTAATTTTACATTTACACTATAATACAATTAAAAAATATATTTGTAATTATTTTTTTCCTAATAATGAAGTTGCAATTTTGTATATTTAAAATGTATTTTAACAACCTATTAAACTGTATTTTAATTAAGCACACTATAATGTATTTTAATAAGTAGTCTGATTAAAATTAAATTTAACAGAATTTAAAAAACATTTTTTAAATGATTTTTTAATGGGCTTTAATTTAGAATGAATTTTAAAACATTTAATGTGTGTTCAATTTTAAATACCAGTGTAATTTACAACACTATAAACATGATTTTTGGCCTAATTTAGCACAATTTAATAATGAAAATAATAATAATAATACATACACTTTACAGATATTAATTCTGAAGTATAGAGTAGTAATAAATATGCAATTTAAAGGATATTATCCAACATCTACTTTAATCATCATTTGATCATACTCAATTCTGTTACATGCATTTTATGTTAAATTGTCATATAAATGCTTCATAATAGGTTACATTTCATACACCTGTAATTGTTTATTATGTACTGACCAACACCATTACAGACAAACATTTAACCAAGTTGTACTGGAGTATACTATATAAGCAAGTGTATTGAAAGTTAGAAGAAAAATAAATTTCAAGTGCATTAATGTACAGAGTATATGTTAAAAACAATTAAAATACATTAACAACTGTAGTTTTGGACAACATACTTTAGTTAAAATTAAAAATGATTTAGTATATTAGTCAATACATCAGCATAAGCATAGTCTTTTAAAGCACTACAAAAACAATTATTTAAAATATACGTTTAAGTAAAATTTAATTACACATTATTACAAAGTGCATTTTTGAAAAGTGCAGTCATTACGTGTATTAAGAAAAAGTCATGAGAGTGTACACTCTGATAACACTTAATCTTGCAGCATTGAACTGCATGCTGCATGCTTGTCTTTTTCTCATATGACTTTGTAACTAATTTCCCTGTAAATCCTATTTGTGAATCCAGAAATGGATGAAAGTGAAAGGTCCAATGTGTTTTGTTAAAAGTAGGTTATTCTCCAGGTTGTTGAAGCTACCAAATTAACTGCAAATAAATTACCATTATATTAAATGTTAGAGAAACAATAATCACAATAGAATCATGTCAACAGCACTACAGTTAGACTATAAACCGAAGCATTCCACTGAATAGTCATCACTGTAGTATACTACAGAAATGTAGTAATGCTAAAAACCAATAAAAAAATGTAAATAGGCTTGTTGATGCCTCATTTCAACTGGTATTTGCAGCTGAGCACTAGCACACACAAGCACCTTGGAATCAAAGGCAATATGAGGACATAGTCTAGTCACAAAGTTCCTATTATTGTGTGACCTATGATTTTACTGCTTGTTAGACTGGAATAAACTCGTTCATAATTCGCGGCAGCAAGAATATAAAATAGTTGTTAAAATGCAAATTGCTGAAAATATATGGCATCTGAAAATATTTCCACAGTTATTCTGCCATAACTGCATTCCTACTACATTCCATGCAGTATTATTTGGATACTAGCAAAATATTTGGGATACTTTACAAAAATTATACAATAACAATTACAATTGTATTTTAATTCCATATCAAAATGTTATTTATTTTAAATAGCACAAGCCTATCAGTCAAAACATTTCACAAAATTAAGTTTATGTTTCAAAATATGAAGCAATATATATATACAATGTTCAAAATGGAGACAAAAGGATACTGAGGACACTGTCTAGTTGTAAAACTGTGTGGATTGTGTTTTTATGTTAATATGATGAACTACACCAGTGGTTAATTTGGTAGGATGCCTGTGTAAACTTGAAGAGAACTGACTTCATACATCCATGAAAAATCTACTTAATGCCACATGGTTAAAAATCATTTAAAAAGTGGTTCAGAAAAATTATGGCAGTTCTTAAAGTCTTTTAAAGTCCATTAAAATGTGCACACAAAATAATTCCTGTGCTCACAATATCTAACATTAAAATACTTCTGAGGGAAATTTACCTTTGCAATCATATTTGTCGACATTGTCAGTTGGCTTACTTGGGGCATCATGTTGAATTCTTTTTTAGTTAGTTTACAGTCTGTCTACTTGTCATTATGACTTATAGCAGCAAGCATTTCTTCAGCATTTCTTCAAATATTGGTTGTTCTATATGAGATCATGAGCGGCCTGAAGGTGTAGTTGTCCTGAGCCTGAGCGAGAGGTGACATCTCACATGAATATTCCTCATGACCCAGCTTTTAGCCCTAGGTAAAATGGCAAACAAGGCCAGCATTTCAGATATTTCTCCACCCACCATTACACATTAACACAATTAAATGATCATGTGGTGCCTTGAAAGGGAAAAATCTCAAAAACAGCAGTCTCAGAGCACATCTTGCTTGTTTGTTTGGATGTATGGTTTAGGGCTGTTTGCAGACACTCACAGGCCATATGAGTCATGTCATATGTTTGAGAGTTCTGTTCTAGTATTTTTATTCTATTAGACAGTGTATCTAATTTTATTCTAGTAGATAGTGTAATAAATTCACAGATAAAAAGATAGATAAAATGACAATAAAACAAAAGACAATTATATGTCAGTATGGTGTTGATGACACATTCATTAACTTTAATTTTGTAGTACTAAACTAAGTAGGTTAACGGTCACCTTGGACAAATGAGAAATGCATAAACTGACTACTGTAAGGTGACCAAGCAAGTTTGGATTATGAGTTTGGCTTCTGTCTTTATTTCACTGCCAGAGCCACATAATGCAGCACACCACCTGCTTACAAAACTGACAGAAGATGATGTCGAAGCGTATTAAAATTAATTTGAATTAAGTGCTAATAGAGAGAAGTGGAAATAAAAAAAATGACCCCAAACTATAGCTTCATGTCAGTAAAGAGCTTATTCTTCTCTTCCAACAATGTCATTGGACAACTAATAATGATCTGAACAAATATATCCTCAGCCGCATCTGACTGTCATTGTTATGGAGCACAGTAGTTCTCCTCCTAGTCGCTGGAACCCATCAGGCTGCAACATAGCTCATATGCCTGGCAAAGAAATGATTCCTCCACAGATGTCCCACACCCAAAAGTTGGGGAGAGTAACTAAAAGCTGTACTCTAGTAAATGTACAAGTAACTATATAAATAATTACTCAAGTAAAAGTAATAATCTTTTTTTAAGCAAATGCCTTTTAATAAAAAAGATACATTTCTTGCATATTTCCAGAATTAAATATGAACAGTAACAGCTTGGCAAAATATAAGTGTGAATCACTGTCACTTCTTTTATATGTATTTCAGAATATGTTACATAACAAAGATACAATTTTTACATGTTTATTCAATATTAACATGATAAATGTACAATGTGCTTTCCAGAAACACAATCAGTTAACAGCAAGTCTATAAGGTATTGTGACATGAATTTTTACTTCAAATAGACTACACTAGCAGCTCATAAGCAATAATAAATAAATAAATAAATCCAAAATAAATAAAGAGGAAAAGAGTAATTAAAATAATAATTAAAATAAATACATAAATAAAAACATAATACCATCTATAAGTGTTAATATTGGTGACTAAATAGTCACAAAGTTAAGCAGTCACAACCTGTGGAAAAGCACACACACAAAAAAATTCCCATATGTATTTCCCCAGATATCTCCAATAACATAACCCTATAATGAAAACATGTCATTTAGAACAAAAAAGAACATTAGAACACAAAAGAACCAAGACCATTCTTTATGAATCTTTGAGCCCACCTCCAAAAGGAGGGAATCTGACTACCCAAAAAAAAACCTAATTGACACACAAAACTATTTTCTTCACGTCTGGAGGCAAGTGATCTATAAAAGGAGACCATACATTCTGAAAACTCTGTATATTACCCCTGAGTACAGCTGCCAGCCTCTCTTGGGGCAAAACCGCAAAGATCTCTCTATACCACGGTGTCACAGAGGGGGGAGTGTTTTTTATCCACCTAATAAGGATGCATTTCCTTGCCACAAGTAGCAATTTATCTAACAATTTATAGCCTTTTGCATCAAGTGTCAGTGACATTGCCTGTCTTTTAGATGGGAGCCCTAAAAGAAAGAGACCAGGATTCGTTTTCAATTTTATCTTAAGAATGGTGCTAATTTCATAAGCAATAAAGTTCCAGAATCTCGATATGAACTTGCACCTCCAAAAACAATGAAATTATGTCCCCAACTCTGTATGGCACTTAACATAAAGAGCCGGTATAGAAGGATCAATTGTATTCATTAAAACTGGCGTTATATGTAATCTATGTAATATTTTATATTGAGTCTCTCTAAGCCGGTTACAAGTAAAAGTGGATCTAACACCTTTCATAGCTTCCTGCCAGTCATCGTCTATATAAACATAACACAGGTCTTCCTCCCATTTACGAGCCACTGTGTTCAGAGACATTCGAGTATAAAAAAAAAGAATATCTAGAAATCTAGAAATAAAATGAGCAGCATCAGTTGTGTTGATGAGTAAACTCTCCAAACTGCTAAGTGCTAATGAATGAAAGTGCTAATGAATCACTTTTTTCTTCTTCTTTGAAATAACAATGCCTAATATGCAGATAACCAAAGTGATGTTGATTTGGAAGATCAAACTTCTGTCGTAATTGTTGGAAGGACATTAGAGAGCCATCCTGGAATAGGTCTCCTAGTACACGAATCCCCTTCATGTGCCATGCTTTAAAGAGTGGTGAACCTATACCAGGAACAAAATCCTGATTCAAATAAATTGGATTCAACATAAACATAGTTTCACCTCTCCCAAAGAACTTGGAGATCTGTTGCCAAACTTTAATAGAACTATAAAGTATTGGATTTTTCCTCACAGTCTCATCATACTTATAGCGACAAGCAAACAGGCTCCAGACAGAGAGTGGGGAGTAGGCCCAGGAATCCACACTAGGACTGTCTGGCTGGATAGAGAGGCATACACAGGAAGAACGATTCAGAGCTTCTTTATTTACACAAACTGAAGGAGAGCTTCAAACGGTAAGTTTTAAAACTGAAACATAACTTTAGCTCTTGAAACTGAAGTGTAACAGTCCTTATCTTAATCCTCTTTAGGAAGATCCAGCAAGACGGGGGGAGACACAGAGCAAAGTCTTTGTGTCTCCGTACTGACCGCTGGAGATGGACATGTGCTGAGTCCCATACCCTCTCGCTCTCACGGAACCAGAAGTCAACCGCGGGGACTTCCGAGGGCTCTCCAGGAAAGGAAGAGGAAAGGCTGACAGACACTCCCAGCAGATGGAAGAAACCACACCAGACCCTGGATATGAACTGCGGCCCTCTATCTGAAACGATATCTTCAGGGAGACCAAAGTGTCGAAAGACATGCTGGAAGAGAGTTTCGGCTGCCTCCAAAGCAGTGGGTAATCCACGTAAGGGACCAGTATCTGTTCCGGAGAAGCGAGAGGGTTCGTTGGCTGCCTGGGTGACCCGATCCCGGAGAAGTGTGGATTGAGTCCAGAAGGGTGAGACGTAGAGTGGTAGGTACATACAATCTCCCTTCCGGACCTCCCGGCGGAGCGGGTTCTGTGAGAGTGGCGGCACGAATTTGGTCATTCACATCCCATGTGATTGGACATGCAAACACTGTGGGTGAGAGAATGGGTGCCGGGTTATCTGGTGATGGATCTGGTTGGTGAAGTCATGATAAAGCGTCTGCTTTGAGGTTCTTATGCCCAGGGCGGTAGGTTACTGTGAATCGGAAACGGGTGAAGAATAAGGCCCATCGGGCTTGTCGGGGATTAAGATGTTTAGCTTCACGGAGGTATTGGAGGTTCTTGTGATCAGTTATGACTTCGAAGGGATGTTGAGCCCCTTCCAACCAGTGCCGCCACTCTTCCAGCGCGAGTTTGATGGCCAGTAACTCGCGGTTCCCGATGTCGTAATTTTGCTCCGCCGGGGACATATTCTTGGAGAAGTACGCCGCGTGCATGGATGGAGTATGGGGGGTTCACCCTTCCATTGGGATAATACTGCACCTACTCCTAGAGTGGAAGCATCCACTTCCACCACAAACTGATGGTTCGGATCTGCATGGGTTAGGGCTGGAGCGGTGCACAAAGAGGACTTGAGCTGCAGAAATGCCTGTGTGGCTTCAGGCGACCAGGAGAGGGTCTTTGGCTTCTGATGGAGGAGAGAGGTAAGTCGAGCCGACCGTTGACTATAATGGGCTATGAAGCGCCGATAGAAGTTTGCAAATCCCAGGAATCTCTGCAGCTCTTTGACCGTGGTGGGTTGTGGCCAATTCCTTACTGCTTCCACCTTGTTTTGGTCTATTTGGACTCCCTCTGGTGTGATAATGAAGCCCTGGAATTGAATGGTGGTTAGATGGAACTCGGTGAGGTAGAGGTGGTGCTCGCGGAGACGTTGGAGTACCTGGGAAACATGCTGTTGGTGTTCCTTAAGATTGGGTGAGTAAATGAGAATGTCGTCGATGTAGATGATTACGAATTGGTTGAGCATATCACGGAAGATTTAATTCATGAAGTTTTGGAAGATGGATGGTGAGTTTGAAAGGCCATACGGCATAACCAGGTACTCGTAGTGCCCAGGTGGTGTAATGAATGCAGTTTTCCGTTCGTCTCCTCTTCGAATGCGGATTAGATTGTAGGCACTGCGTAGATCGAGTTTCGTGAAGATCAGGACACCACGGAGCTCCTCCAACAAGGCTGGCACCAGAGGGAGTGGATAGGAAAATTTGATGGTTGGGGAGTTGAGTGCTTGATAGTCGATACAAGGGCGTAGGCCTCCATCCTTCTTCGCCACAAAGAAGAAACTGGATGCTGCAGGAGAAGTGGAAGGACAGATGAACCCCTGATGTAATGCCTCCTTGATGTACTCCTTCATAGCAGCGCACTCCGGGATCGAAAGGGGATAGACATGTCCCTTAGTTAATTTGGCCTCAGGCAGCAGGTCGATTGCACAGTCCCATGGCCGATGACGTGGAAGATGGGTTGCTGAACACGTCCTGGAACGCCCTGTAGGCGGCTGGAATGTGGACTGAGCTTTGTGAAGCTGGGACCTCAATAGTTGTAGAGCAGAGCGGTATGGAGAGCTTAGCTCGGTCTGGAAGAGAGAGATCTGCTAAACATGTCCTGAAACAGGATTCACTCCACCGAAGTATTTCCCCGGAGTTCCAGTGGATGTCAGGATGATGTTTAGCCAGCCAGGGACGCCCCTGGGCGATATTTACTGTAGCCTCCTCCAGCACCAGGAACGAAATCCGTTCAGCGTGGAAGTTTCCGATATGAAGAGTGACTTCCAGGGTGCGTTGGCACACCAACCCCTTGCTCAGCGGTTTTCCTTGAATATTGGAGATTTGGTAGATGGTGGAATTACGGTGTCAAGGGAGCTTGATTTGAGTGAGACTGATGGAGGAGATGAAATTTCCTGAAGCACCCAAATCCACCAAGACCTTGAATGGAAAAGAGTGGTTCATGTACATTAGAAGGGCATCAATGTGAGGCCTACTTGAGACATCAGGATGAATATGGACCGTACTCACCACTGAGCGTGTGGGGCGAATAGGGCAGGAGGTCAGAAGGTGCTCCTGGGACCCACAGTACATACAGAGCCCTTGGGTGACTCGGCGAGCCCGTTCCATGGTTGATAGATGATAACCGTTAGTTCGCATCGGCTCGGGTGCTGGAGGAGCAATGTTCGGTGAGGCGGCAGCGGATGAGGAATCCTTGGTGTGACAAGCGGTTAGATGTTGGGAGATGTGCAGCGCTTTTTGCAGAAAGCTGTCTAGACCCACGGTGTCTTCGTAGATGGACATTTGCTGTCTGATTGAAGGGTTTAGACCACGTCGAAACGCTGATAGAAGGGCCGTTTCGTTCCATCCGCTGCTTGCCGCGAGGGTATGGAATCGAACTGTATAATCATGGATGGACATATTCGCTTGTCGTAGTCGGAAGAGCTCATTGTGCACGGAGACCGCCGAGGTAGTTTTGCCAAACACCTCGCGGAAATGATCCATGAAGGCATCATAGGAGCGCACTAGTGGACTGCGTGAATTCCAGAGAGCTTCGGCCCATTGCAGCACCCTTCCAGACAGTAGTGACATGATGAATGCGATCTTCGCTCGATCATTCACAAACTGATGGGGTTGTAATTCGAAGTATAATGAACACTGGAGTAAAAAAACGCTGCAGGCGGCCGCCTCACCGGAGTAGGTCGCGGGTTTGGCCATGATACATGTAGAGGCAGATGGCATGACGGGAGGAGGCTGACGGGATTCGCAGAGTGCTTGAACCAGTTCAGTGAAGGGTGTGACAAGCGGTTAGATGTTGGGAGATGTGCAGCGCTTTTTGCAGAAAGCTCTCTAGTCCTACGGTGTCTTCATAGATGGACATTTGCTGTCTGATTGAAGGGTTTAGACTACGTCGGAATGCTGATAGAAGGGCCTTTTCATTCCATCCGCTGCTTGCCGCGAAGGTACGGAATTGAACTGTATAGTCATGGATGGACATATTCGCTTGCCGTAGTCGAAAGAGCTCATCGTGCACGGAGACCGCCGAGGTAGTTTTGCCAAACACCTCGTGGAAATGATCCACGAAGGCATCATAGGAGCGCACTAGGGGACTGCGCGAATTCCAGAGAGCTTCGGCCCATTGCAGCACCCTTCCAGACAGTAGTGACATGATGAATGCGATCTTCGCTCGATCATTCACAAACTGATGGGGTTGTAATTCAAAGTATAGTGAACACTAGAATAGAAAACCGCTGCAGGCGGCCGCCTCACCAGAGTAGGTCGCGGGTTTGGCCATGGGACATGCAGAGGTCGATGGCATCACGGGAGGAGGCTGAAGGGATTCACGGAGTGCTTGAACCAGTTCGGTGAAGGGATCTGGGGTGAGTGGTCTCTGTGCTTCCATAGCAAGCTTCAATCCGTTAATTTTCACTTCTGTTTTGATGGACTGGTCTTCGGTCACGGCTGGATAGAGAGGCATACACAGGAAGAACGATTCAGAGCTTTTTGTTTTACACAAACTGAAGGAGAGCTTCAAACGGTAAGTTTTAAAACTGAAACATAACTTTAGCTCTTGAAACAGAAGTGTAACAGTCCTTATCTTAATCCTCTTTAGGGAGATCCAGCACAACGGTGGGAGACACAGAGCCACGGAGATCCAGAGCGATGTGGAAAGGCATGACGTAAGGTATGCAACCTTGAGACCAGTCAATGAGATACTGAGGAGAGTGAACAGATATAGTGCTCCGGTAAGTGACATCAGGTGTTCGTAATTAGTAATCTGGTGATTGTGAACGGGTGTAGGTGGCTGGTGTGGCTGGTGAATCTGTGACAAGGACACAGATCATAGTAAGACCTAAACCACTCCCAAATGAGTCTGGCATGGCAAGCCGAGTTGTAATATAAAATGTTTGGCATAACTAATCCACCTAACTCCACTGGCATCTGCAGAGATTTAAGATTTTGTCTAGGCTTTTTGCCATTCCATATAAATCTAGAAAAAGCGCTTTCCAGCTGAGCAGAGACTTTCCTGCTTAACCATAGGTGTAACATCTGAAGAGGGTACAATAATCGAGGGAGAATATTCATCTTGATTAAACTTATCCTACCCAGCAGTGAGAGAGGAAGAGCTTGCCAGCGGTTTAAATCTCTTTTCACAGTATGAATAATCGGGGCGTAGAGGCGTAATTGGGTTTCCATAATTTATTCAAATCAGTTGACACATTAATCCAGATTTCGACCATTTAAAGGGGAAATTAATTAAAGATTCAGTATTAAAATTACCTAATGGTAATGCTTCTGATTTACTAAAGTTAATTTTGTACCCTGAGATTAAGCTAAATTCATCAAATAATGATAATGATGCTGGTATAGATAATTCAGGTTATGATAAAAACAACAAGATATCGTCTGCATACAATGCAATTTTGTGCTCACCACCCCTCATTAATATACCCTTTATATCTTTATTCTGTCTAATAGCCTCTGCTAGAGGTTCCAGAGCCAGCGCAAACAAGAGAGGGCTCAGCGGACAACCCTGTCTGGTGCCCCTAGCAAGTGGGAAAGGATCTGACCATAGACCATTAGTAATAATACAGGACATAGGGGAATGGTAGATAGTTTGAATCCATTTTAGAAATTCACCCTCTATACCGAATCTCTGCAAAGCCTCAAACAGGTAGTCCCACTCTACCCTGTCAAAAGCTTTCTCTGCATCTAAAGATACAGAGATCGCCTCACAGTGCTGTTGGTTGGTATACTGTATAACATTCAAGAATCTCCTTATATTTGTGATAGAAAAACGCTTCTGTATAAAGCCCATCTGATCTGGGTTTATAAGGTTGGGAAGAACCACCTCGAGTCTTCTGGCCAGCAGCTTAGAGAGTATCTCGGCATCAACCCCAATTAAGCTAATGGGTCTATAAGAGCTACAAAAATTCCAGACTGCTAAGTGCTAATGAATCCGGCACTTCTTTTTGCTTTCAAATAACATAATGCTGAATTTGCAGATAACCAAAGTGATGTTGATTTGGAAGATCAAACTTCTGTCGTAATTGTTGGAAGGACATTAAAGAGCCATCCTGGAATAGGTCTCCTAGTACACGAATCCCCTTCATGTACCATGCTTTAAAGAGTGGTGAACCTATACCAGGAACAAAATCCTGATTCAAATAAATTGGATTCAACATAAACATAGTTTCACCTCTCCCAAAGAACTTAGAGATCTGTCGCCAAACTTTAATAGAACTATAAAGTATTGGATTTTTCCTCACTGTCTCATCATACTTATAGGGACAAGCAAACAGGCTCCAGACAGAGAGTGGGGAGCAGGCCCAGGAATCCACACTAGGACACAGATCATAGTAAGACCTAAACCACTCCCAAATGAGTCTGGCATGGCAAGCCGAGTTGTAATATAAAATGTTTGGCATAACTAATCCACCTAACTCCACTGGCATCTGCAGAGATTTAAGATTTTGTCTAGGCTTTTTGCCATTCCATATAAATCTAGAAAAAGCGCTTTCCAGCTGAGCAGAGACTTTCCTGCTTAACCATAGGGGTAACATCTGAAGAGGGTACAATAATCAAGGGAGAATATTCATCTTGATTAAACTTATCCTACCCAGCAGTGAGAGAGGAAGAGCTTGCCAGCGGTTTAAATCTCTTTTCACAGTATGAATAATCGGGGCGTAGAGGCGTAATTGGGTTTCCATAATTTATTCAAATCAGTTGACACATTAATCCAGATTTCGACCATTTAAAGGGGAAATTAATTAAAGATTCAGTATTAAAATTACCTAATGGTAATGCTTCTGATTTACTAAAGTTAATTTTGTACCCTGAGATTAAGCTAAATTCATCAAATAATGATAATGATGCTGGTATAGATAATTCAGGTTATGATAAAAACAACAAGATATCGTCTGCATACAATGCAATTTTGTGCTCACCACCCCTCATTAATATACCCTTTATATCTTTATTCTGTCTAATAGCCTCTGCTAGAGGTTCCAGAGCCAGCGCAAACAAGAGAGGGCTCAGCGGACAACCCTGTCTGGTGCCCCTAGCAAGTGGGAAAGGATCTGACCATAGACCATTAGTAATAATACAGGACATAGGGGAATGGTAGATAGTTTGAATCCATTTTAGAAATTCACCCTCTATACCGAATCTCTGCAAAGCCTCAAACAGGTAGTCCCACTCTACCCTGTCAAAAGCTTTCTCTGCATCTAAAGATACAGAGATCGCCTCACAGTGCTGTTGGTTGGTATACTGTATAACATTCAAGAGTCTTCTTATATTTGTGATAGAAAAACGCTTCTGTATAAAGCCCATCTGATCTGGGTTTATAAGGTTGGGAAGAACCACCTCGAGTCTTCTGGCCAGCAGCTTAGAGAGTATCTCGGCATCAACCCCAATTAAGCTAATGGGTCTATAAGAGCTACAAAAATCTGGCGATTTATTCTTTTTAAGAATTAAGGAAATATTTGCTAAGTTTAAAGTGGGCGGAAGCTGACAATTTTTCAACGAATCTGCAAACATTTCAGTAAGTGATCCTACTATTTCTTTTCCCATTTTTTAATAGAATTCTGGGCAAAAAACATCTGGCCTGGGGGCCTTCCCTCCCCTTAAAGAGTTTATAGAGTAAAGAACTTCCTCTTCTGTGATTGGCCTACAAAGGTCCGCTTGTTCTTCCGCTGTGAGAGAGGGGAGTCTAACGTTATTAAGAAAAAAGTTAATCCTTTGCTCTATCGAGTGACATTCTGATGAGTAAAGATTTTGATAATATTCTTTCATAATTTTATTAATGTATTTGTTTTCAAACCTAAGAGCCCCAGAGGTATCCCTTAAGGATGAGATTACATTAGTCTCTGTCCTCCCCCTAGCCAGCCACGCAAAAAGACGACCAGGCTTATTCCCTGACTCAAAGTCTGTGTCTGGCAAAGAAAAGCGATGATTCAACCTTCTTGGTTAATAGCTGATCTAAAGCCAGACGGGCTGCATTAAGCTGTTGGGACACACCTCTGGAAGGTGACAATTTGAAATCGCTCTCCAAAATCTGAATTTTCTTTTCAAGTTCCACTATATTTTTCATTGCTGCTTTCTTTTTGGCTGAGGTGTAAGATATAATTACACCTCTTAGATAGGCTTTTGCCGACTCCCATAAGACTGACGGAGTGACTTCAGGGGCTTTATTAATTTCAATAAAGATTTTCCACTGTTGTTTGAGGAATTGCATAAATTTAGGACAGCTCAGTAATGAAGGGTTCAGTCGCCACTGTCTATTGTATGGATCTCTATACGGAGGACAAACAGTCAATACAGCTGCAAGCAGCGATGGCGGGCCCAAGCCGTTAGTGCAAACGCCACCCCGTTGGCATCAGGAGAACGGTGCACAGTGGGCACATGCATTTACAGTAACCCTCTGGCAGTCTGGTTTTAAGGTTTGACACATTGCCATGGCAACAATATTTCAGATATCAATATCCCCTCACCAGTTTTACATCGGCTGTGTTTTGACATTATTCTTAAGAAGTTTGAAGCAAATCGGGTAAAAATAAGATGCTGAATTAAAAGCATTTTGAAAATGACACACTTCCTGATGCCAGTTGGTGGCGCTATATCTTTGACTCCTAATAGTCACATCTATGCGATCGGCATCATACAAAAAACAAATCCCTGAAGTTTGATCAAAATTAGACAATGTATGTGGATGCTATTAGACACTCCCTGTTTCTCATTTCTCGCCATAACTTCACCGCCTCGCCACAGGCAAACCATTCGAGATATCAAAAATCCCTTGGCAATTTAGCATCCCCAGTGTCTTGAGATCATGTTCACCGAGTTTGGTGGTAATCTATTTGAAACCCTCATAGGAGTATATCAAATTCCAGAGCATGCGCTTTTTACACAGCCCTGAATAGCCAACTTCCTGTTGGGCGGAGCCTATGACATCAGCAATAAAGTTGTTCGGCCTGATGAGACCTATGTGTGTATGAATTTTGGTGAGTGTAGATCAAACGGTACGTGCTACAGAGCTCCTGAAAAGTCGCCATGCCCCCCCCCCATGTGAAACTCAGTCCAGCCCTGATGGCCGCAGATTCCAACATGTGTGCAATGTTTCAAGAGTTTTCGAGTATGTTAAGGGCCCCAAAACCCCCAAAAACCTTGAAAGAAAAATAATAATAATAATAATAATCCTTAGAAAAACAATAGGGCCCTGCGCCTTTCTGGCTTGGGCCCTAAATATAGCTGCAAGCAGCGATGGCGGGCCCAAGCCGTCAGTGCAAACGCCA
>NW_015662285.1:0-1004 GCF_001515625.1 Sinocyclocheilus rhinocerous | reverse complement strand
AAAGTTGTTCGGCTCAATGAGATCTATACATGTACCAAGTTTCATATGAATATGTGCAAGCATATGTGAGCTATACATCAAGTTCTCAGACTGTGTTCCAGGGGGCGCTGTAGAGTCCCTGTGCCACGCCTGGGTCCCAGCCTCTGCGGCGTCCTAATGACCGCAGATTCCAATGTGTGTGCCAATTTTCAAGAGTTTTTGAGCACGTTAAGGCCCCCAAAAAGTCCCGGATAGTCGAAAAAATTTTTTTTTAATGAATGCTTTATAAGCACACATTCCTGCTGTAATTTATGATTAGGTCAGGTAGTTATAAAACATTTAGAAGCTGCCAGCCATCTATTTTTGTGAGCTCATCTAAAGTGAGGATTGTTTATACCTTGTAAAGCATTTACAAAGGAGATATAAAATCTCATTAATCTTCCAAACAGAAAAGTTAATCAAACGCAACACAGAGGGATACAGAACACAAAATATTTTTTCAAGATTGAAAAAATGAAACTGTACAACTGTTCACTTGATAAAAAAAGAAAGAAAAACCTCTGCAATTTCATTTAAAAAAAAATCAAGTGTACAGTTTCTTTTTTTTTTTTTTGCATCTTTAAATAAATATTTCTAAGTTATGTATCCCTCTGTGTTGTGTTTGTTTATTTTTTCTGTTAGGAAGATAACTGTGCCTTTAAATCTTCTTTTAATAGATATGCTTATGAATCAAGAACAAGGCATTTATGGCTGTTTTTATAAACTGCTTACTAATGACTATTAATGTTGGGACAATGCTTTAGAAAGGATGAACTGACTATTTACTAATGCTTACCTAATGATTCATATCTTGCAGTTATTATAAAGTGTTACCAAATTATGTTTTCAGTGCCCTACAAATGAAGTGGTATTAGGATTTTTTGTCCCTAAACCTGACAGAAAAGGATAAGGCCTAAGAGAATTCTTAAGCTGTAATGGAAAAAAAAAAAATTACTGATTTTTTTTTCTTCTGGTGATTAAAGAGA
>NW_015662284.1:0-752 GCF_001515625.1 Sinocyclocheilus rhinocerous | reverse complement strand
CATTTCCAATCTGGCAACACTGGTACAATGTGTCACATGACTAAAAATGCATCATCGTTTTCAAAAGCCTCCATTTCTGCAGTCCATACTACAACGTGAAAACAGCATTTTCAAATGTACTCTGGATAGTACAGTCCATACTACAACGTGAAAACAGCATTTTCAAATGTATCCGCTCTGGATAGTGTTTTAAAAGCTCTGTTTTCCTGGAATCCTTGTTTTAGTGTGGATGGAAGGCCAAAACGAGAGGAAAAGATGCGTTTTCAACGGAAACGTATTAATGTGGACAAGGCTTGAGGAGTTGCCAAATCTAGCAACAAATTGACTGCAACTCAGCAACACAAACCAAGTCTGCAACACTGCAGGCTACCCAGGCATATCAGCTTGTCCCGTTAATGTCACTAACATTCTCGTGGCCTACAGCTATAGCAGCCAAAGCAAGCGCAAAGCTGCTTCCACTTGCAACACAGGCCCTCACATCTCAGTATTTCCGTCCTGTGACTTCTAACCCCCTTCTTTTTTCCTTTCAGTGGCCTCCAGCTCCCGTAGCAGACGCTAGCATGAGGCTACCTCCACTAGCAGTGCAGGCTACACAGGCTCTTCAGGACGTCACAACCCCACCCCCTTCCCATGGCCTACAGCTACGGCAGCTGAAGCAAATGTGAGGCTACCTCCATTTGTAACACAGGCACACATCTCTTCCGCTACCTCATGCTACTAATAACCATTTTTCTGTTCAGCGGCCTCCAGCT
>NW_015662283.1:0-1003 GCF_001515625.1 Sinocyclocheilus rhinocerous | reverse complement strand
AACACCGGTATTCGGTATGAACCGGTATACCGCCCAGCACTAGGCATACCTATAGATATTTATAAAAAATTTCAGTCCAAATTAATTTGACCCCTTTTGGAGATGTTCCAGGAGTCTTTCAGGATTGGTCTTCTCCCTACATCCATGAGGAGTGCCCTAATAACTTTACTTCCAAAACCGGGAAAACCAAATACAAAATGTGAAAACATGCCCAATTAGCGCCTTTTAAATTCAGATAAAAATACTTAGCAAAGTTCTTGCAAAAAGATTGGAGGGCTTACTCCCTCGGGTGGTGGGAGAGGACCAAAATGGATTTATTCAAGGAAGACAGGGCTTTCATAATGTCAGACGAGTGCTCAATATTTTACATAGCCAGAGAGGGGCAAAAGACACGGCTTTACTCTCTTTATGCAGAGAAGGCCTTTGACCGCGTCGAATGGCACTATCTATTTGAGGTGCTCACACGCTTTGACGGCTTTACTCTCTCTTGATGCAGAGAAGGCCTTTGACCGCGTCGAATGGCACTATCTATTTGAGGTGCTCACACGCTTTGGCTTTGGCGATACATTTTGTAAATGGGTTAGATTACTTTGTACTGGGCTCACTGCAGAAGTTTTGACCAATAATGTGGTCTCTAAATCTTTTAGTATCTCTAGGAGTTGCCCACAAGGGAGTCCTCTTTCACCTTTATTATTTATCCTTGCAATAGAACCATTCGCCATAGCGGTACGGGCGCATAATGATATTTATGGAATCCAGGAGAGTCATCTGGAACATAAATTAGCATTATTTGCAGACTACATTATTTTGTTCCTAAAAAATCTGAGTAGCTCTGTCCCCGCACTCCTGGATCTCATTGAAACTTTTGGAAAAATATCTGGATATAAAGTTAATCACTCCAAATCATCTATAATGTTACTTAATGAATCAGAGAGAAAAAATTACCAAGATTATGCTTTATCTTCGATTCAACAGATAATTTTACATATTTGGGTATAAAAAT
>NW_015662282.1:410-526 GCF_001515625.1 Sinocyclocheilus rhinocerous | reverse complement strand
TAATTTTTTTTTTTTCTTTTCCTCTCTCCCCTCTCTCGTATCTGTTTCTCCTCATCCTTCCGTCTCCATTTCTCTCGCCTCGTCTGTCTGTCCTTACCCCCAGGTACGCCGCGGCC
>NW_015662282.1:0-204 GCF_001515625.1 Sinocyclocheilus rhinocerous | reverse complement strand
CAGTGAAAGACGAGAGAGGACCAGGCCTGGACTTTATTTTGTGTTTTGGTTCTGTTTGTGCGCGACAGTCGTCCGCGAGGGGCTGTCGCGCTATTTTGTGTTTATTTTATTATTAAAGTTTTGTTTAAATGTTCGCCGGTTCCAGCCTCCTTCTTCCCTTGACTACGAACTGTGTTACATTGGTGCCGAAACCCGGGAGGAAGG
>NW_015662281.1:0-516 GCF_001515625.1 Sinocyclocheilus rhinocerous | reverse complement strand
ATCATCTTCACGTGCTTTCAGATGGAGCAGAATTTACTACACAGAACCGTAGTTCACTGACAAGTTACACAAAAAAAAAATTGCGATTCTGAAAAGAAAACGTTCGTTCGCGATAATGACAGCTGTTGCTTTCAGATGGAGCAGCATTTACTACAAAGAAATTGACGATAATGACAGCTGTTTGCATAGTTTCTCAGTGAACTACGGCTCTGTGAAGTAAATGTTGCTCCATCTGAAAGCATGTGAAAATATCACATTTAATAACATATTTTTACTCCAAACTCACTTCATAACGTCAGTCGAGTGTTTGAAATAAATCCTTCTGTGAGATGATGTGGCTTCTTACACAGAATAAGGCACGCAACATATTTCATAGTATTTAAGCAGTGATAAAGGCATTGCATTATAAATATACTTTATTTTAATGAAAATTATAATAAGAACTCCGATAAACCATATATTGCCGTAGTTGTGTGTTTATTAGTTACGTTGAATCAATGAAAGCAGTTGAATCTT
>NW_015662280.1:0-549 GCF_001515625.1 Sinocyclocheilus rhinocerous | reverse complement strand
TGATACATACAACTGGTGAACCAGTCAATGTAATGCATGTCTTAATGGTCTGACATAATAAAATGCGACATGAATGACGAAGCGTTGTCTGGTTTCATCACCTTGCCCCTGGCATTATGAAAACAATGTTTGGGATACCACGATCAAAACTTAGCATATAGACAGTTTGATGTTGAATATTCATCCAAATTATTTGTGTGTTAAAATAACATTCGTGTGTTCAAAAGTGAAAACCAAATTATTTGTGTGTTAAAATAACATTCGTGTGATCAAAATGTAAAGAAATGCTTCTATTACTTCACTGGCCATCGGAGCGAACCAACCCCGTGACGTCACACGCGGTGGTACTGCAAGATGGCGGCTCCCTTGCTCTGAAAGCTATAACAAAACATCCTTTTTTCTTTAAAATGGTTACATTAATCATGTTTGTTATAGATTTTTTAATCAAAGTGGAAATCACTTTACTAAATAATGTTAACTTAACTGACCGCTTCACTTCCACTTTAAGGCTGCGTTTACACTTGGCATTAACATGCGACCTGTATCCAG
>NW_015662279.1:0-805 GCF_001515625.1 Sinocyclocheilus rhinocerous | reverse complement strand
TTTAAGGGGGTCTGAATACTTTCCGTACCCACTGTATATACTCCACAAGAAAAAATAATAACTGAATTTGTAAAAATGACCCCATTCAAAAGTTTACATACCCTTAAATCTTAATACTGTGTGTAATTTCCTGGATGATCCACAACTGTTTTTATGTTTTGTGATAGTTGTTCATGAGTCCCTTGTTTGTCCTGAACAGTTCAACTGCCTTCTGAAAAATCCCCCAGCTCCTGCACATTCTTTGGTTTTCCAGCATCTTCTGTATATTTGGCCGCTTTCCAGCAGTGACTGTATGATTTTGAGATCCATCTTTTCACGCTGAGGACAACTGAGGGACTTATACATAACAATTACAAACGGTGAAAACATTTACTGATGCTCAAGAAGGCAACACGATGCATTAAGAGCTGGAGGGTGTAAACTTTTGAACAGGGTGATGATGCGTAAGTTTTTCTTATTTTAATTAAAGATCTTTTTTTTTTTTTCATTTAGTACTGCACTTCAGAAGCTACATAAATACATACATGTTTCACAGAAGACAAAATAAGGACAATTTACCCTGACCATCCAATTCCAAAAGTTGCAATCTTTAGTCTCATTTAAAGGTGACATATCACGAAAATCTGACTTTTCCAGGTTTTAAGTGCTATAATCAGGTCCCTGGTGCATCTACCAACCAAGGAAATGTGAAAAAGATTAACCCAGTAACTTTGTTTAGGTAAGCCTTTTTCTGCAAGTGTCTGAAAAAAACGAAAGTGTGTGATTTCGCTCCCTTGGTGACATTGCAAAGGGATCTCATTATAAT
>NW_015662278.1:317-961 GCF_001515625.1 Sinocyclocheilus rhinocerous | reverse complement strand
TGTGCAAGAAGGCTCACTGGGGGAAACGCATACTTGCGAAGGCCGCGCGGCCAGCTGTATGCCAGTGCATCCGAGCCGTGCGAAGGCCCCGCAGCCAGCTGTGTGCCAGTGCGTTCGCGCTGAGTGTTCCCTCGGCAGGGAGAAGAACAACTGGCAGTGAGAGGTTTCTGGAGAGGCAAACAGGTCTACCTGAGCGGCTCCGAAACGTCTCCAAACCAGCTGGACCGTCTGGGGATGGAGTCTCCATTCTCCTAGGAGCATAGCTCGTGACAGCTCGTCGGCCGTAAGGTTGAGCAGACCCGGAATGTCAATGGCTCGAAGTGACCTCAGAACCTTCCGACTCCAAAGGAGGAGGTGGCGGTCGAGTTGCGACATGCGACGGGAGCGCAGACCACCTTGTCGGTTGATGTATGCAACGGTCGCAGTGTTTTCCGTGCGGACTAGTACATGCTTGCCTCGTAAGCGCCCTTTGAGACGGCTCAGGGCAAGGTGCACTGCCAGCAACTCGAGGCAGTTATGTGCCAGTGCAGTTGGGGCCCCGTCCAAACCCCTGACACTGCAAGCCCTTTGTACGTAGCCTCCCAGCCGGTGGTTGAGGCATCCGCGTAAACCACAGCATGTCTGAAGACCTGTTCTAGGGGCAC
>NW_015662278.1:0-178 GCF_001515625.1 Sinocyclocheilus rhinocerous | reverse complement strand
CAGGACTCGGCCATGGAGCCAGTGCTGAAGCGGTCTCCCAGGAGCCTCTGAAATTTTTTCAGTGGGACCGCCATCCTGCTCTTAAATGTATTCATGCAGTTCAACACCGACTGAGCACGTTCCTGTGTGAGGTGTGCTGTCTGTTCGACCTAGTCCAACTCCATACAGAGAAAAGAGA
>NW_015662277.1:0-1132 GCF_001515625.1 Sinocyclocheilus rhinocerous | reverse complement strand
CAAATCTCTGAATATGGATTCATGCGCAGGAGTCAAATTACCGGTAGTACATGAATTTAATATCAGAGTCCTTTCCAAGAAAAAAAAAATCAGCAAATCTAGACATTAGACTCATGTTTAATAAGTAAAGACATCGCAGTGCAACATCAAACAAGGAGACACAGGCAGACACAGCGAACTAACTAAAGGAGGAATTTATTTCAGACGAACAACTCATGAACTTGAGGAAGCTGTCCGTTGGGCTGGCGCGAAGAAGCATATTATTCAACGTGGATGAGGTGAGTGAATGCTTGTGTAACATCTTTTTGGGAGATTATTGTTCATTTTAGCAGAATAGAGCAGAATTAGTTATGTTCTGTCATTGTTTTCCGAACTGTGTTTACCTTTCAAGTTTTGCATTTCTGATACGGTGGCCGCTGTGCTGTGCTGTGCTGCATTAGCACTGCAGATTGTAATGTAACGTTTGAGATTTGACACAAATTTGTTTCTCCACCTGTTAAACATCGTTAAGATGGGCAATTTGAGCGATTATAGGTGTATTTTACCGTTAAAGTGGGTACCAGTTGGCTTTGCTGAGCAGGCTCGGCATTTTCGCGCCCACTGGAAGTTTATCCCAGTCAGGCTTCGTGCGTTTGAGTTGGTATTCGTTACTGAGTAACGCGTTTATTTTTATTATTTAGTTTTTTTATCAACCGTTCAAGCTAGGATAATATAAGTTTAACTTGAGGTAGACGACCCCGAACTTTTTTCTACGACGCATGGAACTAATCGTCACCAGTTTTGTCAGTTTGTTCTATTAAAACTAGATGAACACATGAAACTTATTAATATGATTTAAGAGACCACGATTCAAACAATTGTTAACCTTGTTCATTTGTGACTACTTTTTTAGAAAGACGTTTTTGTCAGCCAAACAACCGACATGTTAAACGTTTAGAAAGACGTTTTTTGTCAGCCGAACAACCGACATGTTAAACGTTACATTCAGTTGGACGCACTGTAGGCCTAACGTTACATCTGTTCCTCACAAGCTCGTTTTCTGTGCCATTTGTTATTTTATTAGCCATCATCATATATTGTATATATCATTTTGTTTTACGATTGCAAATTGCTTACTGGTAACAGATTACAG
>NW_015662276.1:1159-1359 GCF_001515625.1 Sinocyclocheilus rhinocerous | reverse complement strand
TAGTCAGCTACATTAATTGGCTTTTAGGCTTCGCTTGCTTTTGAACGAGTAATTTATATTATCATGTTCATATATATTATGAAGGTCTGGTCGAGCGCTGATGGGTTGGCGATGGGGATAAGTGTCCCGTCAACAAGGCCAATTACTCACGGGACACCCGCAATGGCATGGAAGCCTTGATGTGCCTCCATCACTTCGTG
>NW_015662276.1:0-207 GCF_001515625.1 Sinocyclocheilus rhinocerous | reverse complement strand
TCTCAGGAGCTCTGCTGAGAACAGGTCGATTTTGGCGATATCTAATTAATATTCATGAGCCTCTCTTCTGATTGTCCTGTTGTTTTCTGAGTGACGCACGGCCAGGCCAACCACAGGTAACTAGGGTCAGCGACGTCACAGCGCTAGCTGGAAGCAGCAAAACAAAGGGCAAACTGGAGGCGGCCTATTCAAACCAGCGCAGATTCG
>NW_015662275.1:777-1088 GCF_001515625.1 Sinocyclocheilus rhinocerous | reverse complement strand
CGGGTTACAAGTCTGACTCTCTAACCATTAGGCCACAACTGCCCCATGGTGTCTCCCCTGCCAGGTAAGTATTTACGCGGGTGAATCCACTAAATTGTTCTGCAAGTCATCCCTTACAAAAATTAAACATGGCTTTATTGTTGTAAAAGTGTAGTAACCATGGATTTTGGCATATTGTTTACCATTTGTATAACCACAGTTTAACCATGGTTTCCCTTTCATGGGAACTTCGAACTGCTTCCTCTAGGGGTCGCTATGGGGAACGCCTCGTCGTGACCCGTGTCTGAAGCATACATTGAAAAAACACCAAC
>NW_015662275.1:0-157 GCF_001515625.1 Sinocyclocheilus rhinocerous | reverse complement strand
CATCTTCTGATCCAGGGGCCAGTGCTCTGCTGGGTTCAGCCCAGGAAGAGCAGGAAATGTCTGAGGAGGGTGAAGAAGCTGAGGCTGAGCCCTCCCAATCCTCTTGCCCTGTGTATGATGAGCTCTTGGAAGTTATGGATCGCGCCACAGCGAGGCT
>NW_015662274.1:0-935 GCF_001515625.1 Sinocyclocheilus rhinocerous | reverse complement strand
GGTCTACACTGATGTCATCACATGCCTCATCCATGGCCTGAAGGAAGGTGGCGCGCTCAAGGGGTTGGCGATCATATACCTTCCACATCCATGCTGAGAAAAATTCCTCAATAGGGTTGAGGAAAGGAGAATATGGAGGCAGGTAGAGGGTCATGAATCGGGGATGGGCCTGAAACCATGCTTGAACAACCTCTGCATGGTGGAACCTGACATTGTCCCACACAATTACATAGGTGACCCCTTCACCTTGACAGGCCGGCTCAATTTCATTGAGAAACTCAACGAGATGTGCAGCGTTATAGGAGCCAAGTAATGGCCTATGTCCTATGACACCATCTTCAGAGATAGCTGCGCACATGGAGATGTTTCCTCCACGTTGTCCAGGCACTTGGACAGTGGCCCGTTGGCCGATGATGTTCCGTCCACGGCGACGAATTTTGGCCAGGTTAAAGCTCACTTCATCAACAAATATGTACTTGTGATGGTTCACATCAGCACCAAGCACCATCACCTGCTAAAAATTATATTTCTGTTAATTCTTTTTACAGTGTTGTTCCAATATACATATGAAGCAGGCGATGCATCAAATAGAATCAGTAATACAATATATAGTGCTGTACCTGAACATACTCAGCCCTCAGTTGTTTTACCCGGTCATTGTTTCTCTCAAAAGGCACCAGGTAAATGTGCTTCATTGATACCTGGTGCCTCTTCAAAAGGCGACCTATTGTTGGTAGGCTGATGGATGCCACATTGGCAAAGGTGTCATTATCCTCCTCAATTGCCTGTTTTATTTCTGACAGCCGTATATCATTCCTGGCTCTCACCATTTCCACCACTGCCCACTCCTGCTGGGCGGTCAGCACACGGCCATGGCCACCAATATGGGGTTTCTGTCAATTCTAAGCATAGAACAGAGTATACTGTATTGACAA
>NW_015662273.1:0-1742 GCF_001515625.1 Sinocyclocheilus rhinocerous | reverse complement strand
CACAAACAACATGCTTGAAATATAAAATGAATACCTATGTTTTGCGTTAAAAAAAACAAACTGGTGACACAACCCTAACAAGTTTTATTTTATTTTATTTTTTTCACTTAAGAAACTGTTCTTAAATAATATAATAGTAAAGATATAAACATAACTGAAGATAAGGATTGTTGCAACATAATATATAATATGTTCTGTAAAAGAAATTAATATTATTCTTACACAATGATAGTAATGTGGTACGCCAAGTACACACAAACATCATTAATGTGAAACAAGTAATTGGGAACTATATTGGAAGTATAAAACACCTCATATAATGTAAGTAACTATATTGGAAGTATAAAACCCCTCATATAATATAAGTTCTTACATTTGATAACCATAATACTGTTAATAATACATAATTGCATACGTGACATACCTAATATAATGTAAATCCTTTCATAAGATGACCTGCTGCTACTACTACTACTTCTAATAATAATAATAATAATAATACACTCAGTTTGCACATATGTTAATTTTACTGTTGCTATTTTTTACTGCTGATATCATCATGATGTAGTTGCACTCAATTTGCACACGTTACTGTACTATTGTTTTGCACGTAAGTCAATATTGCACATTCACATATACAGATGTACTGTACATAGTCTATATTTCTATATTTACATAGTCTATATTCCTACTTCTGCAGTATAGTGTTATTTTATTATGTTTGTGTGTATGTATGCATGTGTGTGTGTTTATTTTTACATAGTTTAGCACTTGTCTTGGCATTCACTGTGAACAGCAAAGAAAGAATTTCATTTCACAAGGAAACTTGTTTTCCTCACTGTGCATATGACAATAAACACTTTGAATTTGAATTTGAATATGGCTCTCAGTTGTGTGCTGTCATCTGGGCCATATACCTTAATACAAACAGTCATCCAAATGAAAATTCTCTCCAATTCCAAAGCAAAACATATATAGTGAAAGTCTGACCCATATGTGCTCAGCCGTGTCATATCTAGGCCAAATGAGACCGCTATCAGCCACATTTGGCCCAAAAGTTCTTGCTATCTGGTACATCATCTGCTATTCTCCGTAACTGGTTTTCTGTTGTTGACAGTTTTTGCACGATATAAAAATCTGCAATATTCACACATATCCTACTTCAACTGGTTTCAATCATGTGCACGAGTGTCGCGACAAAGATCTTCGCTCTGCTTTGTGTTTTTCTTCTTGATGGGGCTTTGCCTTCAATTCAAGCAGGTAAATGATTACCTTTTACTGAATCGCAGAGAACCAAAGTTACACTTTCTGATCATAAACAGCTTTGTAATGACAAAAATTAAATACTAGCATTGGTTATAAATTATAAAAGTATATAGTTTTGTTAAATATCCATGAATAACTTGATCTACATAAACTTCAATCCACATTATAGACAGGATCGTTTCAGCATCCTCAGATTAATTAGTTTATTCCAATACTAGACAAACTGAAAATAACTATTTTTCAGTTTATTTCGTCAAACGTTCAGTTTATCCAGTAGGATCTTGTTTGATCCTGTTAGGAATGTGTTAAGATTTGTGATTTTGACTAAAATGTCTCTCTGAGAATTACAGGTCTGGCTTCATATATTATCATTTGAGATGTTTTGAGACTGTACTTCACACACCTCATGTTTTATTTGCTCTCTCCTTCACAAGTGCACAATTTTTATTAGTGAACTACAGTAGTAATATTTTATA
>NW_015662272.1:0-672 GCF_001515625.1 Sinocyclocheilus rhinocerous | reverse complement strand
ACTTGTAACCCAAAGGTCGTGGGTTCGAGTCTCAGTACTGGCAGGAAATGTAGGTGGGGGGAGTGAATGACCAACGCTCTCTTCCACTTTCAATACCCACGACTGAGGTGCCCTTGAGCAAGACACCGAACCCCCAATTGCTCCCCGGGCGCCGCAGCAAAACCCACTGCTCCGGGTGTGTGTTCACGGTGTGTGTGTGTGTTCACTACTGTGTGTGTGCACTTGAATGGGTTAAATGCAGAGCACAAACTCCGGGTATGGTTTCTATCAGAGCATGTGAGCGGAGCGGAGCGTGAGCGGAGCAGGGAGCGGAGTGGTAATATTTCCTTAAGAGCGCAGAGCGCCTTTCTGAAGATTCCGCTCCGCTCGCTCAATACACTCAGCGCCGCTCGCTCAACCCAGAATGCCGTTTGGTGATTTGCTTGTTCGAGATCAAGAATCTGTAGAGATCGAGAATAGGAGATCAAGAATCTGGAGAGATCGAGAATAGTAGAGCAGTTATGGAGTCCAGATATTGTTTCAACGAAGTTGCAAGCCTTATACATAAATGTAAAGTAAAAATCAAAGTTAAGAATGAGCAGGGAGAAGAAACTGAGAGGGAGTGCGGGGAGACAGATTCAGATTATGAAGTTAGTACAGATTCATATTGATTACAATACGTATACACGAAGA
>NW_015662271.1:973-1277 GCF_001515625.1 Sinocyclocheilus rhinocerous | reverse complement strand
GTGAGTGTCCCACTTCAGGTCCTGAGAGATAGTGTTGCCCTGGAATCCGAATGACTCCACTACCATTACAGTGCTGTCCATGATGGTGAGTGGGGGGAGTGCAGGGGAGGTTTCTCCTGAAGTCCAAGATCATCTCCCCTGTTTTGAGCGTGTTCAGCTCCAGGTTGTTAAGACTGCACCAGACAGCCTGCTCTTTAACCTCCTGTCTGTAAGCAGACCTATCACCGTCCTGGATGAGGCCAATAAGTGTGGTGTCATCTGCGAACTTCAGGAGCTTGACAGAGGGGTCTTTAGAGGTGAATTC
>NW_015662271.1:235-817 GCF_001515625.1 Sinocyclocheilus rhinocerous | reverse complement strand
CTCTGTGTAGTAAATGCTACTTCATCTGAAAGCATGTGATGGAGATTTACTACTAATCAACAGAACCGGCTTTACTGATGAGATGTGCATGACAATCGCATGCGATTTATCGTGCATCCCTAGTGTAGAGGGAGAAGAGCAGTGGGTCCAGTAATGGTCCAGTGCTGTCCTTCAGATAAGCCAACACCAGCCTCTCAAACGACTTCATGACCACAGACGTTAGAGCCACAGGTCTGTAGTCATTAAATCCTGTTATCTTGGTTTTCTTTGGGCCCGGGGATGATGGTGGAGCATTTGAAGCAGATAGGGACTACGCACAGTTCCAATGATCTGTTGCAGATCTGTGAAAATATAATAATAATAATAATAACAAAAAATAAATATATAAACAAACATAAAAATAACTTTAATTACATATAATATATAAAAAGCTTAAATCCAGTATCATTTATATAAAACAAAGGAATATAAATAGGGAATATATAAACAAATTGAAATAATTACATATATAATAATAATAATCTTAACTACCACAAATAGTTTAAAATTAAGAATAGAAATATATACATGAAAATCACACAC
>NW_015662271.1:0-128 GCF_001515625.1 Sinocyclocheilus rhinocerous | reverse complement strand
AATAATAATTCTTCAATAATAATAATAATAATAATAATAATAAACTTTAAAATCTGACCTTTATATAATACAAATGATGTATGTGTAACGTGGGAGGCGTGACAACGGAGTTGAGGATCCAAATGCAG
>NW_015662270.1:878-1985 GCF_001515625.1 Sinocyclocheilus rhinocerous | reverse complement strand
AGAGGTCCAGGATCGGGCAATGGGAAAGGTGGACTGGACAGGCAAGGAGGGCTGTGCTTGGAGGGCTGTGTCGATTGGGGTGATGTCAATCATCTGGGACCCCCCTTCCTCAATGCTCAGTTCCAATTCAGGTTCCAGGGTGAGACTGTAACCCTTGAAGAAGGCTGGAATTTCCACCTCGGATTGGTACTCTTCACTTGGAAGGTGGTACAGCGCCAGGTCCCCGAGTTGGAGGATGGCACCTTAGGGTACTTGAATCCACATACTCTGGGTAGGCAGGCTGACACGGGTGGCAGTGTCATGCTGGTCATAGGTCAGTGTGGTGGTACGGATGGGCGTGTTGACGAGCCACTGATTTCCCACAATCTCTGCTTGCGTTTCTGTGACTTGTGTGCGAGGCTTGGCCTCAGCAGGGCAGAGTGTCTCTCTGTGCATGGGTTGTAACCTGCAGATTCCTTCAGTGTTGTCTCGGAGGAAGGACTTGCTGGGGCAGAGATAATGAATGTCTTTGGTCAGGGTACACATGCGCAGGTTTGGGGCCAGGTATAACTGTGTGTTACTGTTGTGATAGGCTACCATATCTGGGGTGTGGATCCTGATGTGAGTGTTTCCTTGCCAAAATCCAACATTGACAATGTCTTTGAGTCTGTAAATGTTGTCAGATTCAATGATGGGTAGATTCAGAAGAAACGCCATCTCGCTCTGCTCGGGGTCGACATGTAGCAGGATGGATCCTCCCAAGGAGTAGACAAGGTGCTTGGAGAGAGTCAGGTGGATGGGTAGTAGCGGAGGACAACACAGTTTGTACTAGGCTCAGGGGCACCAGATATGGGGGAATTCTACCCATGGCTAGGCTGTCGATGGAGGAGCTCACCTCACGGAGCATGTCAGACATCAGTGTGGTGACCAGCTGAGTTTGGGCAACGTCATTCTGTATAACAGAGAATAACTGGTTCTGAACACTGTGAGTGTTCAGAACCACCAAGGTGCCTTTTAATGATTTGCCTATAGTCTGTAGGGTTTGGCCCTGTAGTGTGAGTTGTTCTCTCAGCTGGGGCATCTCAGTCTGGATCTCCTTTACATGTTGCCTCAGGGTAGACAGGCTCA
>NW_015662270.1:0-825 GCF_001515625.1 Sinocyclocheilus rhinocerous | reverse complement strand
GTTGAACAGGGTTCCGACAGCAGCAGCAGCTCCGGGCAAGGCCCCTAGGAATTGTTTGTCACGCCTGTTATGTCCGCTTAGCTCTGCTTGGGTGACAGTCATTTTCTGCAACTGAGTGAGCATGTGTTTGATATCGGCTTCTGCGTGAGTGAGGGTATTCTCAGTCCATCTGGCACCTCTCCAACTGTAGTGTGCGGCTGCCTGGGGATTATGTGTCTTGTAGACATTTCGGGGGTCAAGTCGGACATATATGTTCTGTGTGTGAGTCCTGCAGTTGGTGATAAGTAGTCCAGGTTGTTCCCTCAGTACAATACCTGATGCTAGACCCGGTGATGTGATATCAGGTTGCGGTTGTCCTCTGGTTAGCTAGAGGCAGAGGATGGAGAGCCACAGCAGCATCCTGGTTCAGAGAAAAAGGAGAAAGGCAGTGGATCAGTGAGGGAAGTTCTTGTCTGTTCAAGACAGTCTTTGTTTGAGGACTATAGCAAGGCCTAGTTAGCACTATTAAGACAGTCTTTTGTTTTGAGAACTGCAGCGGGGCCTAGTTAGCACTAGTTCCCCCCTGTCTTTCTCTGACAGCAGCCACATGTCTCTTGACCTGGTTACGATGGACCCATTTGAAAACTGGTTCTTTCTGTCCCCGACTCAGCTTGATCCGATATGCGACAGGGGAGAGTTTGTCCACAATCTCATGCGGTCCTGTCCAGTGTGGCAGAAACTTCTTTGATAGCCGATGAGAGGTTGTCTGAGGAGGCTGTGCGTAGCTATAGTACCAGACCATGTCGCCCACATCCAGTTCTTTGTGTGACGCCTTCCGGTCGTAGT
>NW_015662269.1:0-5622 GCF_001515625.1 Sinocyclocheilus rhinocerous | reverse complement strand
CTCAGGGAACCATGGTTACATAAGTAACCTGAGACGTTTTTCTGTGTTTAACATCAGAATAATTAACAGACAGAAAAATCAGCTCCCTAGTTCAGTAGTCAGCGCACTAGTAAGGAGTCATTCATTTTTAGTTAATGGCTTTAAATGACCTGATTAGCCAAAATGAGTGCTACAAATAAATAAATAAAAGGATATGAATTGTACAGAATCTCAAACCCGGCCCACATCCAAGTGTGACGTCAGAAGCCAAACCGAGTCTACTACATCACTTTGTGAACCGCCTCAGAAACCCGATTTGTTGTATGCATGTGCAGAAACGGCGGAAGTATGTCGAAGCGATTTAAGGCATTTTCAGGCATCTAAATAAAACAATGTTATCTTTCGTTTTACTAATGATGTTAGGTTTAGGGTTAGGATTAGGATGCTTCTTCCTGTTTCAGAGTTAATGAGAATGAGTGTGGCTTCTAACGGCACACTTGGACGTGGGCTGAGTTGGACGTCCCCCGCAGGCTTCAGCGAGCCGCTTCTCTGCGACCTGCACCTACTCTTCCCTCAGACCGAAAGGAGATGACTGGCGGGTGCCAATTGAATAGCTCTGTGTTAGAGCAAAGTAGTGACATGACTGTTAGAGCAACACATTTGTGAAAATAACTGATTTATAATATATATTAAATAATTACATATTAATCGTTTACTAATGATATGCTAATTTAATGATTCACAAAAACATTTTCAGATTACTTATAACACACTTTTGGTTAACATACCACTCATTAATCATCTACTAATGTATATTAATGTTTAGTAAAATCAGTTAATCATTAACAAAAACACTTTTAAATGACATGACTTTATCATTATTTTAAAGTGTTACCAAATAATATGTGTTCAAAACACGTCTCTTATCACTCTCACAACCAAACTGTGTAAAACCTGATGATGAGGTGTTGGTTTTTACCTTCCTCCAGACATATCTGGCAACCCTGCTGACTAAATGAAAGTGAAAGCAGATGTAAAATTTACGCCTGACCACATGGTTTACACCCGAAAAACTGATAATCAAACTCTGTTTATTTAATTGCTTATGTGGGAATTGATATGTACGTAATGGGAAACCAAGGACAATTTGAGAGCTTGTCTAGAAGCTGAACATTTTGATCAAAGCAAGTCTTCGGCTGTGGAGCACAAAGGCACTTCCTTATTAATGTGAGTAAGCTTAAAATACTAAATCACGAAGCACTCAAGAAACATGGTTAAATATGACAAACAGAGATGACGAGATTGTAACATGTTTCACTCTAATGTTCTGTAAACACCTTTTCAAACTTGTAACATGTTTCACTCTAATGTTCTGTAAACACTTTTTCAAACTTTTATATAATTGATATAATGATCATTGTAAATGAAAGTAGCTACTGTTGTTACCTCATAGTTTTCAAAGGTTATAATAAGGTTGTTTTACACTGTCAGTAATGTGAAATGTAATACATTTCAGTCAGAGATATTACTCATGCATTGTCTTTCTTAATTAATATAAGGAGAATATCTCACCTTTATGTTATTTGTGTAATCTGGCGCCAGAAACACGTCTAAATTTTATTTTCTCTTGCAACTACTCAAAATGAATATCTGGATCCAGGAATCTTTAAACACTCTATGCATTTCATAAAATAATTACAATAAATAAACCCAGTTTTTGACTGCAATGCTGGATTTTCTGTAGTTGATGACATTATAAAAGAGTTGATTTTCTAAGGGAAATTTCATCTGCATAAAGCAAAGCTAACCGCCATCAATTCCAGTTTTAGATTTTTTGTATATATTTAAAATGGGTTGAATAAAATAAGAATTATTCTCATTCATTCCAATTGGCACAATATTTTAGATTTTATTATTAAACAAACCAAATTGATGCAGTTTTGCCTGTAAAGTAACCATGTGTTTTAGGATGTTTAGATTTTTTACTGGAAACAGATCAGATAGCTGCTACTTTATTTGAGTGTAAATACAATTGTCTGACATCAGTGTGAGCAGAAAAAAAGAGCATTAGACGACTCGTCTACATACGATGTTAACAGCACACTGTGTGTGTCAGCAGCGGTACAGTAGAGTCATCAGACCTATTCAAACTGATCAATGGACCGTTCAACCACCAAACCAGTCCGGCACTGTGTGTCTGTGTTGCTAAGCCTTTAGCTAGTGACCAACATTAAAGGGATAGTTCACCCAAAAACAAAAAGCTCTCGGATTTCATCAGAAATATCTTAATTTGTGTTCTGAAGATGAACGAAGGTCTTACGGGTTTGGAACGAGGATGAGTAATTAATGATAGAAATTCCATTTTAAACAGAATGATGTATAACAATATAAGGCTGTTTAATTACTATGTAGTGTGTAACTACTAATGTAGTGTTTGTGGCTGTTCGTCTCTTCCATCTAGAGTCAGCGCCGGAGATCAAACTGTTCAGATCCATCATGGATGAAACTCAAACATCTGGAGATGAAGATTTGTTTCCAGGATGCAGGTACTTTTTGTAAAAAAACTGTGAAACTCGTGTATTAAATAAATTCAATGCACACAGACTGAAGTAGTTTAAGTCTTTGGTTCTTTTAATTGTGATGATTTTGGCTCACATTGAACAAAAACCCACCAATTCACTATCTCAACAAATTACAATATGGTGACATGCCAATCAGCTAATCAACTCAAAACACCTGCAAAGGTTTCCTGAGCCTTCAAAATGGTCTCTCAGTTTGGTTCACTAGGCTACACAATCATGGGGAAGACTGCTGATCTGACAGTTGTCCAGAAGACAATCATTGACACCCTTCACAAGGAGGGTAAGCCACAAACATTCACTGCCAAAGAAGCTGGCTGTTCACAGAGTGCTCTATCCAAGCATGTTAACAGAAAGTTGAAAAAGTGTGGAAGAAAAAGATGCACAACCAACCGAGAGAACCGCAGCCTTATGAGGATTGTCAAGCAAAATCGATTCAAGAATTTGAGAGAACTTCACAAGGAATGGACTGAGGCTGGGGCCAAGGCATCAAGAGCCACCACACACAGACGTGTCAAGGAATTTGGCTACAGTTGTCGTATTCCTCTTGTTAAGCCACCCCTGAACCACAGACAACGTCAGAGGCATCTTACCTGGGCTAAGGAGAAGAAGAACTGAACTGTTGCCCAGTGGTCCAAAGTCCTCTTTTCAGATGAGAGCAAGTTTTGTATTTCATTTGGAAACCAAGGTCCTAGAGTCTGGAGGAAGGGTGGAGAAGCTCATAGCCCAAGTTGCTTGAAGTCCAGTGTTAAGTTTCCACAGTCTGTGATGATTTGGGGTGCAATGTCATCTGCTGGTGTTGGTCCATTGTGTTTTTTGAAAACCAACATCACTGCACCCGTTTACCAAGAAATTTTGGAGCACTTCATGCTTCCTTCTGCTGACCAGCTTTTTGAAGATGCTGATTTCATTTTCCAGCAGGATTTGGCACCTGCCCACACTGCCAAAAGCACCAAAAGTTGGTTAAATGACCATGGTGTTGGTGTGCTTGACTGGCCAGCAAACTCACCAGACCTGAACCCCATAGAGAATCTATGGGGTACTGTCAAGAGGAAAATGAGAAACAAGAGACCAAAAAAATGCAGATGAGCTGAAGGCCACTGTCAAAGAAACCTGGGCTTCCATACCACCTCAGCAGTGCCACAAACTGATCACCTCCACGCCACGCCGAATTGAGGCAGTAATTAAAGCAAAAAGAGCCCCTACCAAGTATTGAGTACATGTACAGTAAATGAACATACTTTCCAGAAGGCCAACAATTCACTAAAAAAATTTTTTTATTGGTCTTATGAAGTATTCTAATTTGTTGAGATAGTGAATTGGTGGGTTTTTGTTAAATGTGAACCAAAATCATCACAATTAAAAGAACCAAAGACTTAAACTACTTCAATCTGTGTGCATTGAATTTATTTAATAAACGAGTTTCACAAGGTAGTTGTGTGTGTGGGGGACGTGAAATGCTGTAAACTGCGAAAATGAAGTCTCAAAATCCAAATGAACCGAACAAGATCGACTCGAACTAGACATCAATTAATGCACGCATCACCTGATCCACTTATGCACGGATTCCTTTTTGCATGAGCAATTTATGGCGCAAACAGAAGTTTAGCGATGGATTCGAACCGGGATGCTGCATGCTGCGATGACATCAATCTGGGAAATCTGAGACAACTTAGAAAATTGCAAGGTCCTCTGAATTATGCAGAGTTTGTTTGATTTTGTGTTAAATTCTGCAATTGTAGAATAGCAAAATCCTGGAGGGACTGGTTAGTGTGCCATTCTGAACACAGCATGAGTCAACATACAATGACAGGGAACATGAACTGAACTGTTGACAGTGACTTTTCACAATTCTTGTTCACAATTTTTGTATAAACAGCATATGAAATGATTATAAAGTGCTCTTGAAAGTGAATTTGATAATGATAAATGTGTAGTTGATTTGTTGCACACAGTTATTTAAAGGATGAACTTCAATTTCTCTCTGTTTTAGCTCGGTTCATCAGAAGAGATCAGAAGCAGAGTCCAGCTGTGAGATTATGAAGAGTGACGCATCTATGATTCAGCCATTAGATGATAAAAGTGGAGATACACGGCCTGGTTTCAGGTATAACATTACTGTAAAATATATTATATGATATGAAGATATGAAACATAATATAGAAGACATTGGGTCTCATTCGCTAAGCATGTGTATGCAGACATTTGTGTGTGAAATGATTCAAATTTGTTATCACATGCTGGAAATGTTCAAAAAGCACTGAAACATAAATCGTTTCACCAAGTTTTGTATTTAAAATCAACAATAACATTACTAGTTCTGCACGATAAATCAAAAATAAACCACGATTTGGTGGTTGGCTATGATTTTTTTATGCGCAGCTTGTCAGTGAAGAATGGTTGAATGTTGCTGCATCTAAAAGCTAGAGGGCGCTCTCGTGCAGAAACTCCAAATATGCCCCGCAGAAGAAGTACCATAACATGCGTAGTTCCAGGAAATGCCTATGGGCATCTTTCCATCACTGTTCCTCAAGCCTTCTCAGGTATTTTCACGATAATAAAGTATATTTATAATGATGATGTTTGACAAGTGTTGCTTTTTCAAATGCACATTATAAGCAACTCAAACTCGTAGTGATTTCAGACGGAGCAGCACTTTCTACTGCTCAGAGAGCCGTGCTTCACGGACAAGCTGCGCATAAAAACACAACTGTAAGAATCCACCCGCCAGCCCAAAACAGCGGAATTCAGCAGCCTGGTCGAAGGTTTAATGCGTATTCGGTTTTTTACTTGCGCTTCTGAATTTAGTTTAAATTTTAGTCTAGCTCCGTTTCAATCTGACTCCAATTTTAAGTGATCACTAAATTTAGGCAATGTTTCTGATTAAAAACTGATCAGAAATATCAGTTATTTATTAATTTAGATATCTGAGTATTCTGGAAATCCCATACTTTCAATTATTCGTTCATTAAGGACCTAACATCGCTCAGAAATTCACTCGGCCAAATGTGAACGCACGGACACAAACTCGTCAGTTCTGTAACTTACTCTTAAGTGCCGCAAT
>NW_015662268.1:0-859 GCF_001515625.1 Sinocyclocheilus rhinocerous | reverse complement strand
AGCCCAGAGCATTTTGTTAGATGATTCCCACCTTATATATCATAAATTTCACCTTCTCCCTTCTGGCATTCGGTTTAGAACTCCTATTAGTAAAACTAATCAGTTTAGACATTCATGAAACAAATCTGTCACAATCCAACCTAAGAATACAACAATTCTGATGTTTAATGATTCTGAAGGTCATTAAATTTAAATTGAAATTAACTTAAATTTAATTTAAGTTAAAACTTTTCAGTATGGAAATTAAGTTTTTTTTTTGCTTAAGTGATATGCTTGTATGCTGCAACCAAATTGCATTTGGGAAATAAATAAAGATGAACCAAACTGAACTAACCTTTTGCACAAAGAGCTATTTAAATAAAATTTATTTTAAATGATAATAAGAATGTTTAAAGATTAGAGAAATAATAATAATAAAAGATCTAGTCAGCTTGTGGTCACGTGTCAAGAGAAATCTATCTAGAGCAGTGTTTTTTATGCTCTCACACCATACATCCATTTTCTCACACAGTCAAAATCACCCTCAGTAAAAACTAAAACAAGATATTGGCGAAACAGGTTTGGTAAATGCTCCAGTGCGTATTTGTGTTCACGCTCTGGAAAGCATCAAAACAAACGATTCAATTTACAGTGTGTTTTCATGTAGGGCTGTGCAAATAATCGAATGCGATTTTCATGCGCATCTTGTCAGTAAAGCCAGTTCTGTGATTAGTAGTAAATATCCAGCACATGCTTTCAGATGGAGCACATTTACTACACAGAGCCGTAGTTCACTGACAAGCTACGCAATATTGCGTTCAAAATCGCAGGCACCGTGGGCTAGGGCCAGCCCACACCAAACCTAAACAGGCCCAGTGCG
>NW_015662267.1:0-920 GCF_001515625.1 Sinocyclocheilus rhinocerous | reverse complement strand
TGTATTTGTCCTTTGCTTTTTTATTACTGACAGTTTAATTATTTTAAATAATTTTTAGGACTTTTTGTTTGTTTTAAATTCCACTGGTCTCTACAATGTAGATGTCATAGCAACCTTATTTACAGGAAATATATATTTGATATGTATCACTATCTTTAAATAAATCACTCATATAAAGTTTTGGTCATATGGCCCCCTCATAATCGTGTTAAATAATCGTGATTACAATATTGGTCAAAAAATAATCGTGATTATGATTTTTGCCATAATCGAGCAGCCCTAGCTCTGTGTAGTAAATGCTGCTCCATCTGAAAGCACGTGATGGAGATTTACTACTAATCACAGAACGGCTTTACTGACAAGATGCGCATGACAATCGCATTCGATTAATCGTGCAGCCCTAATAGACGCTCTTGATCTTTCTCTCTTGTATCTTGCAATGACTGTAGAAATGGTCGTTAATTCTTGATTTGGGTACATATGGCACAGACATGTTACAGGTAATAATATGATCAAAAAGTCATGGCAACAAACAACTTCCTAAGTCAGTTTTAGTTTAAACGACTTTCACAATTAATTTGATTCAACTTTCTCAGTCGAGAAGGGGGCTCGACCTACAGCATGTTCCAATGCTGGAACGGCTAGCAGTAGTGTAATGACCTTCCCCTTTAACTCGCTTTGCTTGGTGTTACCACTAGAGGGAGTAATAAACGTATAGGATATAAGTGAGACGAAGTAGAGTAAGAGTAATACTCCACGTTTGCTCACGAGCTAACAGGTACAGCTCGGGAGAATGATTCGAGCTTTCAGCTTTTAGTATCCCTTCGGCAAGCAGAGCGAGGTTGGTTGGTTTGTTTGTTTGTTTTTCTCATGTTTTTCCTTGGTACAATATTGTTGATTAATTTGAATGTTAAATATGT
>NW_015662266.1:0-1279 GCF_001515625.1 Sinocyclocheilus rhinocerous | reverse complement strand
TGAGTCTGTGGATTAAGTCGACTCGCATTTCCCAGTCCCTGGCTAAATTCAGATAGCCTACGTCAGGGGACAGACACTTCGCCCGCTTTTTCTCCCCTTCCCTAATGTGACCGAGTGGATAATAAGGATGGTGTACAGGGTGGGGCATAGGCATTTATTTCACCCTATAAATAGCGCAAAGGTTGGCAGGTTGCATAACTTCCTGACGTTTGATCCTCGCAAAGGTTGGCAGTTTGCGTAACTTCCTGACGTTTGATCCTTTCCGTCTCCTTCCGGTGTTGTGACCCTGAAGCGCTATAGCGAGGTATGAGCGTGGCATTTGTTTAGATGCTGTAAGAGCTTGTATAAGGACGTTTTTGTTTTTACATGTTTTTTTCTATGTTAATTGCAGAGAGATAACCCCCTGATGCAAGAGTGTGAGCGCGTGGGCTGTATGTAATATTATGCAAGTTGCGGACGCCGTGTTTCGCCTATAGCAACGAACCGTATCACGCAGGGTTTCTATTCCATTCTATTATGCAGTGTTTCTAGTCCACTTTTGGATTACGGCAGAGGTATGTGTTTGCGTTAGATGGTTAGGTTTGTTATAGTGATCATATTTATGTATAATTATTGGGTGATGTAAAGGATTGTGTTGAGTGGTTACAACGCTGTGTTAGTTGCGCTGTGACAGGTGTTTATTTGTGTTTTTATATTGTTTGTTTATTTAGTTTGTTAAAGATTGATAGTTGTTTTGTATTTATGTTTTTGTTTTTCTGTTTGACAGATCTTCCTCTGTGGAGTTCTATGCATATGGACCTCTGATGTCTAGGCCCTGCTGTTTTGTTTGATTTATTTTTTATATAAGTTTTAAGCTGATGGTCATATGCTGATGTTTGTTTTGAAGTTATTTTTTTATCTGTTATTATTGATTTTGTCAGCTGGGTCCTGTTTGTACCAACCGCTAGGGGTCTATATGATGTGTGGAGAAAAGGGGAGTTTTTAACCCATTTTTCTATATTCTAGGAGCCAGCCTGCGTGGGAGTACTTTCCTCTGGGGTCATCTGGGTCTTTCCTCTACTGCATGTGGTGTGAGGTTTTTCTGCACTGCATGGGTATTGATTTGAGAGTGAAGAGTTATTTGTAAAATTCACTACACCTTTTTAAATTTGTTGGTTGGTGCACGTTAGTGTACGTGTGGTGTGTGCTCTTGAGATTGTGGGTCTTTGGCCCAGTGACTTCTTCTTTTCTTCCCACAGGAATTGTGGGTTACAATTTTAATATTTGACAAAGTCTAGAC
>NW_015662265.1:332359-348122 GCF_001515625.1 Sinocyclocheilus rhinocerous | reverse complement strand
AGTGACGATGTTAATTTCTGATATCATGAATGTGATTGTTACTAGCAAGAAAGCCATTTTAGATATCAGAAATTATATTGATATCAAATATATTTTTTGATATCAAAAATAACAAATCTAACATGTTGAAATTCATTTACAGATATCAAGAATTAACAGTTACTATTAAAACTGTGAATTCTTGATATCAAGAATTCAGATGTTACTAGTTGAAAAGTAATTATTGAGGCAGTTGATATCTGAAATTTCCCTTGCAACTAGTGAAAATTGAATTACTGATATCTTAAATAACATTTTAACTAGTAAAAATACTTTTACAGATATGTAGAAATGCCATTTTTACAGGTAAGAATAGCTATGGTAATGAGATCATGAATATTAATGAGATCTGTTTTTCCCACAATCCTCGTTTTAGCGTCAGCATTGGCCAAAGATGGCGGAAGAACATCCATGCGCAGAAACGGCTCCTCTATTTATTTGTTTTGTCAATGAAACATGAAAATGATATTATGGCTGGATTATAATTTTTTTTGTTGTTAATTGTAAAAAAAAAAAAAAAAAAGTAATTTTATGCCGTTTCTTTTTATTGGCTACCAAGTCCTTCGGATAATTAAAAGGAAAAAAATGAACAAGGCATTAATTTAGCTTTAACAAATTACTTCATGTCATTTTTTCATGTTTATTTTTGGTTTTATTACACTTTCTTCTAATACATCAAATAAAAAAATACAACAAAAAGGAAAAATATAACCGATAATAATGCGTCATACAAAGTTTGAACGTTTTACTGGACTTTTTTTTTTTTTGTAATATCGTTGTATTTAGGCTACATGAATGAGTTGTGTCCTAATAGGCATTATTTTTATATAAAATGTTGTCCAGTTCTTGAAGTATCGGTGGACAAGATGAATGATAAAGTCCATTGAACCTCTTTCTCATGTCTGTCTCAGCCATTTCAATGTTAAAATATGGCAAAGGAAAAATATAACAGATAATAATGCGTCATACAAACGTTTTACTGGACTTTTTATTTTTTTTGTAATATCGTTGTATTTAGGCTACATGAATGAGTCGTGTCCTAATAGGCATTATTTTTATATAACATGTTGTCCAGTTCTTGGAAGTATCGGTGGACAAGATGAATGATAAAGTCTATTGAACCTCTTTCTCATGTCTGTCTCAGCCATTTCAATGTTACGTTAAATATGGCACTGCACTGATACACTCTTCTGAAAGTTAAGACATGAGTAACGGTCTCTCAGTTGTAGTTGGTTCGGAGAATGGACAACGATTTAATAAGAATAGTGTAATCTTGCCCATCTGGTTCATTACTTGTTATTATTATTATTATTAGGCTATTTTATATGATTATTATTATAATTATTATCATTATGCTATTTTATTAGGCTATATTGTTGTTGTTGTTTTAAGTTTGTAACTATATATGTGTTTACTTAAGACCTAACAACAATTGTATCATTAAATAATTAATAAATATTTTTTCTGTTTTGGAAATGTGCTTTTCTCTACTATCCCTTTCAACATTGAGTGTTGTTTTCGCAAAGCAGCACAAAATAAAACGGAATAGAGACTATATGTTATCTCAAAAGAGAAATAAAATGGTGTCTTCATTTTAAATGTAGGGGCGGTTCTAGGGTTTCATCCTCAGGGGGGCTTAGCCCTCAGAGAGACCATTAGATACAAAGATACAAATTTCCTAAATACAGTTTTCATAAGCACTGTAAAATACTGTATTACGAAATAAACATGCACAATTACCTATTAAAGTTACATAAGTTACTTGGTTAAGAGCAGTGAGTGCTTCTCTGCTTTTCCTTTGTTGTTTTATTAACAATATTAGCGTAATATAAGAAATGCATGGATCCGTTATACTGACACACATTAATATTTTCTTAACTGTTAAGACGTAACCGACTGTGTTTACTTGGATACTCGTCAAGACAGTTATTGTGACATAATATTGTGTGTAGGCTATTTTAATATTGTGTGTACACAGTAACGATATCACAGCGCGTGAATACCACATTGAGATCTCACTCGTGCCATCTTGCCCTTAAAAGTGAGAACGATAAACTTTCATGAGGAAGCAGCACTGGTTTGATCGTTCAGACAGCCGATTATAGTTTTAGGGGGCTTGAGACGACAAATAGGGTGGCTGAAGCCCACCTAAAAGGGTCTAGAACCGTCCCTGTAGTACAGCACTATACAGTATCTCACAGACGTGAGTACACCTCATATTTTTGTAAATATTTTGTTATCTTTTCATGTGACAACACTGAAGAAATGACACTTTGCTACAATGTAAAGTAGTGAGTGTACAGCTTGTATAACAGTGTAAATTTGCTGTCCCCTCAAAATAATTTTAATGTCTAAACCGCTGGCCACAAAAGTGAGTACACCTATATTTATTTATTACATTTTATATTATCATCTCACACATGGATCTGAATTTTATATAATGTCTAAATTCTAAATCAAAATACATATCTGATATGACTTAATATATAATTAGCATCAAACAAACAATATAAAAATCAAAATGATTGCACAACCATCAATTAGGTGGCGATATGCACTAAGCATGTAAACGACCATTGAACAAAAGAAGAAGAAAGAAACAGCATGGCGCGCTTTTTCTTAGCGTCCGTTTCCATAGCGACTCGTCGATTCGTCGCTCTGTTGAGAATGTCTCGAGTCTTAACCAGGAACATACTCTGAGTTGAATTAACTTACTCCAGGACGCATTTTTGGAACCACATACCTCGAGTAAGCAAGGTTTGGGGTTAATCAACCGAAAGTTCAGGGTATAGCTGACGGTAAGTTAACCGTGCTTTCTGGAATACACCCCAGGTCTCTTTCAGTGGGGCTCTGTTTGCAGTCAGCAGAAACATAACATTGTATAGTATGTGGTGTCTAAAGATTATGATTTTATAATTCAAGAACCAGTCATTGCAAGTGGTTTTCTCAAAGATTTGCTTAAACATGTTTAATATTTGCGACTAACGCCAGCAATTGTATATGCAAATTTGCAGCGTAGATGCGCTCACTGTCAGTCATCCATCATTGTTAATTTTCACGTTTGTAATGATCACTCATTCATTTATCAATTTACTTATCGTCCGTCAGACGATCTGAGACGTCATTGTCATAACGCGCTATGGGTTGCGTCCCAATTCAGACTTGACTGACATTTTGACACTGCAAGCTTCATTCTTTCTAACATTACCTCCACATTATCTTGCAATTATTCTGCTTACTGTACATATAAAATACAAGTTTATATTAGTAGTCCCATATTCATAACTGTGACCACAACGCCCGTTTACAATGTCTACAGTCATAATTACGTTAACACACAGGGAAAATATGTAACTTTAGGTCTAACGGACGCCTCGCAGATACAAACGGGGTAAACAATGTTATGTTTTGATTAAAAGATAGTTAACATTAAATGTCAGCGAAACCCTAAGAATTCACAACATTTTTTACAATAGTGCTCTCATTATGACGTTATGTATATGACAGTAGTTATTAATGTTCCGCATTTCTGTTTTGAGCTGCGCGCGCTGAAGATGACCAGTAGAATGAAGCAGCAGGTTTTTAACCAATGGGATTCAACTCATCATTTATCTCATATAGAATACGCTTCGTTATTTATACAACATAACGTTAATGTTACGACTTATTGGCTATCTGCACAAAATGCCTCGAATGCACGAACGTGTCTGTGCGGCTCTGAATGAACTCCTTTTGTGGACGCGTTCTTCACGCAACAACGTGCAGAAACACAGCGACTAAACTCTAAAAATTCACAGCGTTTTATTATAATGGTTTTCTCATTATAATGTTATGTATATGACAGTCCCAGTCATAGATATTAATATTCTGCATTGTTGTTTGTCCTGCTCGCGCTGCGCGCTGAAGAGCTAATCACCATAGCACTACAATGAAGCGCTTTACTGCAGCGCAACTCAACCAAATGCATCTTATACGAGATAAATAATATATACACATTAGGGCTGGGTTTTGACACAAATTTCACGATTCGATTCTCATTTACAAGCTTGCGATTCGATTCAATTACCAATTCGATTCGATTCAATATCGATTATTTTGGAAATATCAGGTAGCCTACAGTAGGCTACATGCCAAATTTAAGGAAAAAAAACTCGACTAATGCTGTAAAATATACATGAGTTGGTACTACATTACTATAATATTGAACGTTAAAATTGACTGATTTGTTAAAATTACACTTAATGAAGTCTTTATTCAAACAAATTAAACATTGAAGAACAGTAAAATTTATAATATATTATTTGGTGCATATATTTAGCAAAATTCGCCTCTCTACAGTTTATTTTTCTATCCGACTAATGAGTTTATGGTCACCGAATATGCTTTCGGAGGTAAATGTGACGTTACGTGACATTGTTTACAAGCCGTTATATTAACGTCTTTGTGAGGCTGAAACACTGATTGAGCGATTACATGAGACAGGATACAGCTTGTAAAGTTATACTCTTTCTTTTAACTTACCTTCGGATGTTTATTCATGTTTATTTAGTGCTAAAACTGGTATTAATGTGAAGATGATCAGTTCACGTGCGCTATGCGCTGCCGCATCTGTCTGTTGAACTGAGGCGCTACTGCAATCTCTCACTCCACATTAAACAGCGCCAAAACGGCATTTATTGTTTGAATACTGCAATACAATGGACAGAATTTTAAATCTGAGACTTTGTTTCATATTAAAAGTACCAAAGCACAATGCTTATTGCGATATATTGGATGGGAAGTGCCCTTTCAACGTTCCGTCCATTAACTGAAAACAGGCTAGACTAATCGATTCTTAGGATTTAAGAATCGATATTGTTCTGTAAAAATGAGAATCGATTAATAGAGATAGATATTTTTTTACCCAGCCCTATACACGATATATATAAACCGGCTGAAATGCTTTGAAATCACTTGTACCGTACCGGATCTAAAAAATCCAGTCTTTCAGCCTGTGTCAATTTGAGTCTCGTTAAAGTTTTAAATCCCTGCCACTAAGATGCTCCTCTGTCGGTCACGGATTATGGAAAGTGAAACTTAAATCTATAGGGGTGGTTGGATTTATATTATTTGTATGGATTTACAGCATTATTTTAATAGGCTGTATATTAACTTATTGGGAGAAAACCAGTAGTTCTATGTGAAGTCAGACATTTGAGCACCCCCATATAGCCAAAATGGCATGATCATAACATCCCGCGAATATTCGACTGAGATTGGTAGTCGAATCAGGCTAGGGTCACCCCTAATACATATATTTCTTTTACTTTCTGCACAACACTTTATACATTGGATTGATTTTAATAACTGAAGTGTGCACCAAACAGACATTCCTATAAGAAAACTTGGTATTGGCAGATACTTAATTCAATGACCGGGATCAGGTGGGGGGGCAAAAAATCGTCACACCCCTAGCTACTATCCATTAATATAAAGTTATAAACAAATATGAATAAGTTCTCTGAAATTTAGTCAGCAGAGTTACAAAGTAGAGAACCTTCTTTACCTTCTTAAAAAGAACAACACCATCCTTGGCCACTTCAAACTTCGAAAAGACTGCATCATCTGAGATGATGCCAAAGGGGATGTCATCCACAGCCTCTGCGGTTTTAATGAAGGTCTTGGCATCTTCTGATTCAACATCCTGCAGAGAGACAGTGAAATTTTTTTTTTATAAACAATAATAATAATAATAATAATAATAATAATAATAATAACAACTTAAAAGAAAGCATCCAAAACTAAACTAGCTGAAGAAAAGAATGACATTTACCTTAAAGAACCCAATGACTGCAACCTCATTATCAGCAATAAGAGACTCTGCCTGTGTCACATCAGTTATAGTAGTAGCTGCCGGGCCAGTTCGCTTTTTCAGCCAGTTGACGATGTCATCAGCCTGTCGGCCAGCTGTAGACAGAGCATGAGCATGTCATAGTGAGACAAAGGAACCTGGTGGTATCAAGCAAACTCTTGTACATGTACAGAAAAAAAGTGTCATAGCAACTATAGGAGATGTTCTACATTTGGCACATTATTATAATATTTTTTTTTTCAAAGCACCTTGCACTGCATTTCAGGCATACATTTCATCGGTCCATGCATTCATTTGGAAATAAACACGTGACCTTGGTGTGCTAATCCCCAGTTCTACTTTTTGAGCTACAGAAAATGCACTGATAATTAAAAACAAAAAAAAAATTATATAAAGCTATTAAATACAGAGTAAACACAACTAAAGTACTCCTTTCATGCATCCTCACCAATTTATGACCACTGGGCAGGACCGACATTTTGTCAATGTGAATGACATGTCACAGTTTCAAAGGTAGTCTTAATTATTATGCTGTTTTTAAATGAGTGAGGAGCGAGCACCACAGCTTACAGCAGGAACTACTGATGTGACACATCAACAATTACACTGTGGTGCAGCTTTTGATCAAGTCGGAGTTCTTATGACATCACCTGATACAGATGCCCTGATAGTGTCCTTCCATCGAGGACTCCAGATAAGACAAAGATTAAACATTCTGGAATTTTGTTTTCTGTAAGCCCACAAGGAATCTGAAAAGTGGGTGTTACTTTTTTTTTTTTTTAGACCTAATGACATCTGAAAGTCATGGAACTTGCATTTGCTGAGGCAGGTCTGGTCTGCAGGAGTAAGACCGTAATAAACACAGCCATGGAGAGCAGCCTACAGCAACCAGACCACAGGCAACGTGAGGAACTGCAGGTTGAAGGAAAGGGGGAGGAGCCTTCTACAAACAGGCTGGAACTCAGGGCTTCCATGTACAGAATGACATGCATGTCTTCAGCAGTTAACACTCACGTTCAGGGTATGCAGACCACTGACCCATCTAAACTGAATTATGGTTTACGGTATAAGATGGCATCAATACAGCTCAGTTACACTTCAGCTATTCTAACCAAAACAAACCTGTTAGAACCGTTTGTGCACTTACTGATTTCCTTCTATCTGGTTTAAAAAAAAAATCTTGTTAATGATTTTGAAATCATTTGACTTTTTAACACAAAAGTATAAGTCAAAAGCTGAAGCCAGTCTAGTAGTCCATACACAAAGACGGACCATGGATATTATGAAGGAAAATTGTGGCTGATATCGCTCACCAGAATACTCCTTGGGGTTCTCCTTCTCTCCTCCCTTAAAGAACTTGATGGTGGGATATCCACGAACACCAAACTCCTGAGCGAGTTCAGATTCCTCTGTTGCATCCACCTTTGCTAGTTTGATGTCTGAGCCTTCAGCTTTCAGCATACCAGCTGCTTTGGCATATTCGGGGGCCAGGGCCTTGCAGTGCCCACACCATGGTGCATCTGCAATTAGCAAAAAATGGTTAAATTCAATAAAACTGACATTTACTGTCACTGCATGTTAGTGATTTTACATTCATTACTCACAAACCACATTAGCAGTAATTTGTCGGCATGAATGTGTTAGTGGTACACATGAATAAAAAGAATGTATGTTTATTCTAGTGTTCAAACCCAGTAAAACTGGATAAACTAAAGTAGGCCAAACTTATTACTCTAATCTTTCTCAACACGTCATATCTCACAACATGGCATGTTATTAAAGTCAAGACCAAAGTTCAGTGGTTATAAAAATACACATGTATCAAATACTCCTTCACTCTTTTATCAAATAAAACACTAATGAAAGACTGTACAGTTTACGCTTTCATTACATTGTTCACATGAAAAGTGTTTTTAAATACCAAATTCAATGTGGAACAAATGTTATTTTTCTGATGTACACGTCAACCTAGCCCGGGGCCGCTGGAAAGTCCGGCCCATAATACTCGCCGTCATGCCTCGCATTATGACGAAACACTCGTGGAGGCTAGTGATTGGGCAACTCGAGAGTCTATCACGTCCCAGTATCAGGATATACTTTGAGAGTGCCCAATGAATTTAGCCCGGTAAAGCGCCCGGTTAAACTAACCTAGGAGCCCGGTTACAAACAAGTTTGAGAAGTCTCTTCAGGTTGAAAACTCATTCATGCTTGCCCATAACATACTGCATCTCATTTGCATGAAGTGGCGAAACCGAAAAACAAAGCAGTAGGAAATCGAAAGTAGAAAAACAAGTGAAAGTGCAAATCAATGCATTTATTATTTTCAACACGAAAGGAACTCAGAGCTACTGATCCAAGGCTGCTGAATCTCCCTGAATACGTACTTGCGAATCTACCAACTTGAATCGAATGCATTATTCGTAAAGGGATTCAACGTACTTTTGCCTTGTTAAAACAGAAAGTTTTGGGGCGAGTGGCAAAGACGTATTCAAATCATTAACGTTACATTGGAACCACTTCTCTGAACGCTTTCAAAATTACGTTCTTACATTACGGTTTAATATTATCATTAAGATTTGGTTAGCACACGTCTGTTACTTGAGTTATGATTGCAAGAGATTAAGTACTGCTGCAGCAAATCAAGACTAAGAATAAAAAACAATTCCAATTTCACTGAGAGTTGGTTTCATTTAGCATTTTCCTCATGCACAAGCTATCGACATGAACACAGCAACGACAATTCAAACAAAGTTGGCGAATACTTACAAAACTCAACAAGGATATTTGGGTAAGTTTTGAGCGCCTCCTCGAAGTTACTTTTCTTCAGTACGAGCACGTCCTCCTCCTCAGCGATATCAGCCGCGCTCATAGCGGCCAGTGCGCACACAATCAACAACTTCAGCATCTCGGATCACCTCCAAACGTGCCAGCTATTAATAATACCGTGATGGAAACAGGGGAGATTGTTAGCGCGGCGGGTCTTCTTTCACCTTTAACAGTCTGAAGTGTCGCTTGAATTTGGTGTCTGCCGCTAATAACGTGGCAATGTGTGCAGGAAAGAGAGAGGACAGCGCTGCTGCGCGTGCGCATTTATTAGGCCGAACGCAGTTCGTGTTGAATTGTGAGTGGACGACGCGTCTCCTAGCACCTGGAAGTGAATCTGCCAGTCTTAAATACGAATTCACAATTCCTACTACGGCGAAACAATAATAATAATAATAATAATAAAAATTAATTTAAAAAACTAGACTGATTATACACTTCATAATATTCATGCACATTATAAAATACTGGAATAAACATAGATGTTATACAATGTCAATTTTGTACACGATGTAAATTCTGTTTCATCTTACAATATGTAAAATTCCATTAAACAATTTTACTGACAAAAAAAAATCCTACTACGGCGAATGCTTGGCTCATGAATATTATTTACGCAGCGTGACGTTTTGCCACTAGCCCTGAGTGATTTGGCGAAAGGCAGACGTCGCTAGGTGAAAGCCTGTCAACTGGCGAATTAACTGGGCTCATTAATATTAATTAGACTGCGTGGCTGAACACTCAGGAAAGAACGCCATCACAATCTATTTAATATTCATGAGCAAATTGAATGAACAATAGTAGGATTCGTAATTTCTAAGAGTTTCTTTGTATGTTTGAATCTGTATTAAGGAAACAACCTAACTCAAAATACTAAACATAGTCATTTCACTGGAGCCTTTTCAAATTCAAGAATTAAGATGCATGGGCATATTGTAGAACCCTACACCTAAGATTGAAATAGTCAATGCACATAATTAGGCAAAATCCCCCTTTAGGGATTTGCCATTATTTGAAAGGTGAGATAAGACGATATATACAGTCAATACTGGTAACATGTATAGTCTAAAGATTTGTATGCAGCTGATTGTGCCAAACAAGTAGATAAAAGAATGAACCGATACAGGAAATGGCCCACTATCACTTTCACCACAGACTTTCTGTGGTTATACACTAGAAATAATACAGTGTGTGATGTTCAGTTGGTTTGCAACATAAAATTAGAAGTTTGAAATAGTTTGCAGGAGATGTCTTGTGATAAAAGTACTGTTTTTTTTTTTCTGTTGTAAAAACAATAACACAATATTATGCATGAAAGCTGACTGTTTTTTCAAAAGGTTTTCTCCTCTAAAGAAACATTCTCAAAATTACAGAGTGAATATCAGTAAACTGTATGGGGAGATCTTGTTGGTTGAGAAATGTTAGTAACAGGATCTAACACTAGCTCTGTTTGGTTAACAAAGAATCGTCAGCTAAGAAAAACAAATGCTGCTTTGTTTAATTTACAGGGCAATAAGGAAAATATTTAATGTAGCATTGTATACTTGTGTCAGATGTAGTGTTTTGTACAATTAAGAAGGCCAAATGTTGCTTCCATTAACATTGTAGTTCCTGATTCAGTTAGCATGTCATCATAATAAAAACATCAAAATCAGTAAATGGACAAGTCAGGTGAAATTTAATGCAGAGACGAAGGAACTGATCATCTCTCACTACACTCTCGCTTGCTAAATATAAACACTCATAGCGGAGGCATAGAAACACTGTTAAGCTGTAATTGTTCTCTAATCAGCTCAGTGGTGGCACATATGGGTACTGGGAGATGGCAAATTATTTTTCTTTTTATCAAGGATAAAAATACAGTTGTTGCCATGTCAACTCCATGTCAACATTTTCACACTCACCTTGAGAACATAGAGATTCTGCATATAGATTCATATCATATCTGACATTACACTGAGGTGTAAGGATTTAAAGTAGGCCCTTGCAAGTACATTTATTAGTGATAACACTATCAAAGTATATACTGTTGTCAATTAATGAAAAGTATTTCATAACATTGTAAGACAATGTTGAAAGAAATCTAGTTTATTATTTAGGAACATTTAAAGAATGGACATACATATCACATAAAATTAGCATTGATCTGAAAAGATAGTGACACATTACAGCACATGTATGACCTTAATAACTTTATTAACATCGGTCTAATGTGGAAAACCAAAGGTATGACCTTTTTAAGAAGAAACAAACAGATGTCTTGTGTTTATGGATAGGGTGTGAATACTGCTTTCCACTCAATTATAATCAAAACATTTAGGCTATAAAGGCAAAAAATAATTAAAATAATTTACATAAAGCTTTAATTTTTACACTACACATTATACTGAACAACAATCAATTTGTGGGTCAATAACCAGCCAATTGTGTGAATAATCGCTTTTCTCCGCTAGATGGCACAAGTGAACTATGTGCAGATGCCACACATAAACAGCACAAACAATCCCTCTACTGAACAATGACGATAATACAGTGTCAATGCTAGGATTAAAACGTAATTTCAATACGTAACGTAAGTGAAGTATTCGTATAAAATATAAATTCGTATAAAGAATTTCATTCCCGATTTCTGTTGGGGCTTATTTATGAAACATGGTTTAGTATTGTTTTCACATATTGCCTTGCAGTTATTTGTAATACAGTTGCATAATTTGAGATTATACTGCCAAGAAAAATGAATAGGTCCACACACTTTAACTGATTTTTTTCCCCTTTAAATGATAGGGCTGGAAAAAAAGAGTCTCAAAAAAGTTGTTGATTAGTCTTGACTTCCTGTTTCACTGGGCTATAAATATGAGGTGACACACAGGCTAATTTCTATAGTTTTTCCACACTATGGGAAAGACCTGAAAAAACAACGATTTGTGAAAAAAAAGTTTTTTCAGCTCACAAATCAATAAGATTTAATGGAAATGGCAATGAGATAATTATTTGATGGTCGGAACACTCATTTGCACTAATTTGTTTGGGAAGGTTTTCACAAACAAACAAACAAAAAAATTAAATAAGCAAGCATAATTTGCAAAAGTATTTTAAAACCACAAACAGAAAACACAGTTCAGTTTCCTTAAAACTGGTTTCCCTGAAATGAAAGATGATAGTCCAGGACCATATGTTTTTTTTCTGTTGTTATTACCAAGAATTGCTATGACCCCACAATGAAAATAACACAATATTATGCATGAAAGCTGACTGTTTTTCAAAAGGTTTTCTCCTCTGGAGAAGCATTCACAAATTTACAGTAAATATCATTAAACTGTACGGGGAGATCTTGTTTGAGAAGTATTAGTAACAGGAACTAACACTAGCTCTGTTTGGTTAACAAAGAATAGTCAGCTAAGGAAAACAGATGAGACCAAAATGCTACTTTTTTGGTATAGACAGAAAGTCAGCCAATATAGAAAAGTTCCTTATCCCCACTGTGGAGTATGATTTTGGATCTTTAATGCTGTGAGGCTAATTGTTTTCCAAAGGCCCTGGACATCTTATTAGGATACATGTTATCATAACCTCCAGATTTTAAATCAACACCTCAATGACACAGCAAGCGTTAACTGGACTCTGGTTGGCTCCTTCAATAGGACAATGATCCACACCTCAATATCAACACAAAAATGATTCACTGCCCATTGTACATAGCAGTCCCTTGACCCAAACTTCAAAGAAAACCTGTGTAATAAGCTGTTGAAGAAAGTCCACAAGGACCTCTGAAACGGGAGGATCTGGAGAGATTTCTGTATGGAGGAATGGTCTCACATTTCTTGACAGATGTTCATCCACCTTATTACACATTATAGGAGAAATCTTGGCAAAGAAATCTTTTTACTGAATTATTTAACTTTAATTTAATTACTAATTAAAGATTACATTTTGTGAATGCATTGAATGAATGACCAAGTGGATAATCACCAAAGACACATTTCCATGTTTCTCCTATTATACCAAGGGTGCCAATATTTGTGAAGCTTACTGTATGTACACTTAGTGATGTCAGGCTGGATGAGCTAAGGGTGGGACTGGTATTCACTAGCCATTATCATCTTCTCCCAGTGGAACCCAAAGGGAAATTCTTTGTTTTGGTTTCCTTTAGCTAATGCTAAAAGTTAGATTATTTTTGTCAGTAGATGAAAGCATTTTGGCCGAAGATAAACGCATGACTTTATCTCTTATGTGAGCTGATATCCAACTAACTGCTGTAGCAGTTTGCGTCACATCATTCAATGCAGTGTACACAGGGTACAAAAAGACAACTGATCCGTAATTTCAACTTCATAGACAGAAAAGTTATTGAGGTTTTAAAGTTACAATATATTTAACACAGAGAGAAAGTCAAATAAATCAATTCACTTTATTAAAAATGCAACCTTGTGAAAAGCATGTGGTTTTTAGTACCGACTATACACACAATAGTATAGCACTGTGACAAATAGGACAAACAATCAATCATACGAGGAAAGGGAAATAAATGATTAAATCAGTGTTTTTTTTGTTGTTGTTTTTTTAAAAGAGAATGTTGGTGGAGGACACAAAAGATTGATGGCACATAGGCCACAGTAGTCCAGAGGGAGGTGAGGGATGCTGACTGACTTCTTTCAGTCCACTGGTTCAGGAAGATCATGGTTGAGTTCAGCATATTCTAACAGGCCTTTCTACAAAAATACAAGCACAAAATTAACTGATGAGATGTATTGTCCTCATTTTCAGAAATCATATTTAATGAAAATCTGTTTATGTTAGTAACATCCTCAAAAAGGAAATGAAAGGTGTCCCATACTCGGAATTTGTGCTCTGCATTTCACCCATCCAAGTGCACACAAAGCAGTGAATAGAGAACAAACACACATGGTGAACACACACCCGGAGCAGTGGGCAGCCATTCTTGCTTGCGGTATTGAAGGTGGAAGAGAGTGCTGAGCATTATCCCCCACACGACTGCCCCAGAGGAAAGGGAAACATTTATCTCAAAGGATACATTTCTCTCTTGTCATTCTTAACATGCTAAACTCTGCTGGAAATCCACATACTCTATCAGAGATGTACACATAATGAGGAAGAGGAGGTGAAAAACCCAGAAGGGAAAATTGGGTTGATGTCAGTTTCAATGTTTTACACTCATCGGAGTTATTCTGTCTCATAATTTTGCTGTACTTCTGTCTTCCTTTCCTCTGGCCTTTCACAGAGTTTATGAAGTCACTGTGTGACTGCTCTCTGTAAATTCTGGCCCTCTGTTCAAGAGGAAACCACAGCCCTGCTATTTGTTCCCATTTGGAAAGTCTGACTGGTGCTTCCCGCTTCACTTACTGTAGACAGAGTTTACAAAACACACACATTCAGTCCTCCATGTGAGTATGTTACATCATCCCACATGACATAGGGATACTGAAGAAAAATAAGATCACATTTAGAGTTCTCTGGTCAGGTGCAGTGATGTGCTGCATCACACACGTAAAATATTACTCATGAAATTAACTTGTTAACAAGTCTCAGATTGCCCTTTGTTAATGAACAAGATGCATGCTTTGATTTAGATTTTAAGTAATTTGCTTAAAAAAGTAAATAAAAGCTGATGAGTTGCATGTCTTCACTGTTCAGATATTTGTATAAAAAAAATGAAGGTAATGAAAAAAAAAAAGTGTGAATTTCACTGCAGTAGACAACAAAACAAACCATGTTATACAAACAAATTATGCTGGACCTGGGGTATTTAATCATTTTTAATGTAAGCCATGTCAAACATTAAAAACATAGTTTAACATTATACTTTCTTAACTATTGAAACACACTGGGACACAGGCGATCTCTTAATTATTTAAAAGGTCAGGCAGCAGGATGGAAAGAATGCTTATAAGGTCATAAGAAGTGAGAGAATTAAGGTCACTTACATGGTTAACATGTTCAACAGCCCCTGTACAAACAGTATGAATTAGAAAAAGACATAAATTACAACACAATCCACTGCTCTGTGTGTTTGCATTACATAATGTCATAGGAACTTTTTGTGTGTAAATGTATTTGCTCCTTTTTGCAATGTTGTTTGTACCTTGAGTGGTCTGAAGCTCACTGTACACAGTATCTGTGCCTTTCTTCAGAGGAACTATAGTACAAAAGAAAAAAAAAAATTATGTTTAGGATATATCTTAAAAAAGGAAAGAAGAAAGAGGTAGTATAAATAATAATTGTTTTGAAATGCACACTGTAATTCTGGATAATGTAAGTAAGAAGCTATTGGAGTTAGCAGGAACCTAATTAGTCTGGCTTTTCCTGTTTATAAGATGTCTCTAGAAAGTAACCACTGTAATTAAAATCCAGGGCTCTTGATAATTTGGATGGTTAGACCCCACCCAGGAAGCGGTTTTTCTCTAATCAGCTCATGCATGCCAGGGAATCATAATGTTCCTATTCAAAAGGCAAGAGGAGTGAGAGGAGAAAGAAAAGAGATGGATATAGTTTTAAAACGTTGAACTTACGCCGTGTAGGATCTACAGGTTGAGGATGAACCACCTCTGTATACTCTACATCACCTTCATTTGTGGACTCTAGGCTGTCCTGGTCAGCAACATCTGGTGAAAAAACAAACATCAATACAAAGATACAAAATGAAATAGGTTAGAATCATTTTAGGTAGGCCTGTATGTTGCAGGTAAATACTAGTAGCTTGGGGAATGCATGGAAATCAGTATGATTTCAGTATGAAGTGTTGACTCACCTGGAGGTCTTTGACTCCAAACACTCTCTTTGTTATGCACCACCACTGAAACACACAGCAAAAATAGTGCATCAGCCATGGCCATTTACATGCCACTGATCTCAAGTGAAATCAAATTAGCTGAAGTACACACACACACACACACATATATATATATATATATATATATATATATACAGTGGGTACGGAAAGTATTCAGACCCCCTTAAATTTTTCACTCTTTGTTATATTGCAGCCATTTGCTAAAATCATTTAAGTTAATTTTTTTTCCTCATTAATGTACA
>NW_015662265.1:330133-332046 GCF_001515625.1 Sinocyclocheilus rhinocerous | reverse complement strand
GAAAGTAAAGCTGCTAGAATGGCCCAGCCAATCACCTGACTTGAATCCAATAGAAAATAAGAACTAAAGATCAGAGTTCATAGAAGAGGCCCACAGAACCTTCAAGATTTGAAGATCACACCTGAGCAATGTATGCGACTAGTTTCTCCATACAGGAGGCATCTTGAAGCTGTCGTTACCAACAAAGGTTTTTGTACAAAGTATTAAATAAATCTCAGTAGTTCAACACTTTTCCCCTGTATCTTTCCATTTTATTACACATAACTTAATTTCTGAATTTATTTGTTTTGTTTTATTTGTATGTATGGATTACTTGGGTTGGTACCGACATCTGGTGAAAATTTAATGTCAACAGCACCTTTAGAAATATATTTACTGAGAATAAAGGTGACGTGTTCAATACTTATTTTACCCGCTGTATATATATACCAAATCTATAAATTCAAATTTCAGCATGTTGTATGTGTTAGGATTAATCAGTAATCAGTTATTAATCAGTCAATTCCCTAAACTAAGCAGAACAGCTTTTGTATATATGCCTTGTTTCCAATTTAGCTACAATCACTGTATCTCCTGAACCTGTGACCTGCTTTTAGAGACATTGCATCTGAAGTAAACTGTTTGGTCTGGACTCTGGTGACACTGTACTACCAGACAAATACAAAAGCAGGAAACTGTTCATAAAATAAATATATATGCAAAGTCAACATTGCCGCTTCAAATTTTTCAAAATATTTAAACCAAAGGAGGTGAATCTTAATAACTACATTTTAAACGAAGGTTAAAGGTCAGAAATAAATAAATAATACCTGGTTTATATGACACCTAGTTAATTCAAATATGTTAAAAGAGACAGAATGTTGAAAGAGTTTTTGATAATCTTAATATGTTAGGGAATAAATTTCAAATGAGGTAATTCCAAAAAAATGTTTTATTAGATTTTAAGTGCCTACCAAATCTTGTTTCATGTACCAAATACATACACACATTTTTATAGAATATTTAACAGTAAATAAAGCATTAAAACAGATCCTTTTAGAGTAAAATTAAACAAACAACATCAATTAATAAACAAACATATGATGATGGAAGCAAAAACACATACTGTATGCAAGCAAAGCAATGAAATTAGAGAAAAAGCACATGGTGAACAGATGATTCAGATGCTGTTAAGATGAATAATGAGCCAAACTGCTGTGATATGGGAGATATGGGAATAATTTTTCAAAAATCCAATCATGTTACCAATCCACAGTTTAATTCCCCTTTTCCTTGTTTAAAATGGAATGATCTGAAAAACTAAAAAGATCTGAGGTGGTTCTAAAAAGCCTTTCTTAATTTAGAAAAGCTTTAATTAATTTTGCCTCCAGTTTCATAATCTTAGAAATTGCTTTGTCTTATGGTTTTCATAACTTCCTGAAAATCTTGGACCCTTCACTACACTGTTCACAGGATTCTTTAGTTGTTCCCATTAATTGTGGTGATCTCATGTCCCATAGGTCACCTTCCCCGTCAAGGCATCAAAGTGTAGCTCTGCGCCTGGAATTAGACAGTGAATTTGCCAGTGTCACACAGCGTCTTAATACGGTAACGTTTAGTTGCAACTGGTGACTAAATATCATGATCATAAATTAAGTGATGTAAACATAGATGGCAAAGTCTGAATACTCCTGGTCTGTCATCTTGACCCATGAACAGTATGTGTGTGCGTGTTTGGCAAAACAGCGAATGTGAGGGGGACACTTTGTAAGTATGTGGACACTTCAACATGAAGTCATCTTAATCTGTTCCACACAGTAGCAAGTTGCTCCACCATTGACTTAAGATGAGCTCCCTCATCCTAATTAGAATTTGTTTATTGGGTAGATATTAGGCATGCACCGATACCACTTTTTCCAGTACTCGCCCGATAC
>NW_015662265.1:316256-329758 GCF_001515625.1 Sinocyclocheilus rhinocerous | reverse complement strand
TGTTACATCATCTTTAATTTAATAGCATTAGAGCTGTTCCATTGCAGTCGCTTAGTACTGTAACCACGCGCTTTGCTGTAATAACCACTCGTTATAAATCTCCTAACTGTGATATTTTCAGAAATAGAAGTCGCGTTTTTTCATCTGAAACGTGCTGCGGTTTATATTCCAAAGCCACTCATATAATGCAGAAACACTCAAGCAAGCAAAACACGCGCAACGCGTGCAGGTATTTGTACTGATGCAGAATGAGAGGACAGTAGTACAGCCTAGCGCATTTCACACAGGCTGCTAGATTCACTTTCGCTAGAAAGTCGTGCATGCATAAGGTTGAAAATAAATGATGTTTATAGTGAATGCCCCTATAAATGGTCTTATTTTTACGATTTAGTTTTATTCCAAATGATGCGTGTGCTAAGTGAGTGAACATCAAAGATCACACAACAGAATTGCGCGCGCGCGCGCTCTCTCTCTCTGTCTCTCTCTCTCCCTACCATTAAGTAACATGTGCATTGTTTACTTACTTGTTTTTTACATATTTCCGACCGAACTACAAACTTTCCAGTGATGTCTGTGAGAAAGGTATATTCGCTCGACAAGCTCGCGCATCTGCGCCGCCGCGCGCTCAATCCACTCAGCGTGCTTTGTTTATCAGCTCGCGCACATCAGCTATACAGGCGTTAATACTGAATGTTTAACGTTATATTCATTGCATACATATACTTCGTAGACATCCTTAATCTCTAATAACTCCATTCTGCTGTCTGTTGTTCTGTTGTCGCAGCTGGCGCAAATCAGCTATACAGGCATTAATACTGAATGTTTTATATTCATTGCATACATATACTTCCTTAACTCCTTTCTGCTGTCTGTTGTTCTGTTGTTGGTGTTTTTTGTTTGAATATGGCGCTCATCACATGCTGTGTGGTATCGGCGTTTGGTATCGGGGCATTTTAACGAGTACGAGTACAAGTACAGGAGCTCAGTATCGGGCCCGATACCGATACCAGTATCGGTGCATCCCTAGTAGATATGACAAACACACTTTGGGGTACAGTGCAGTGTTTGGCATGTCCCAAAACTACAGAATGAACTTCCATCCACAAGACCGACAGTTTTCAGAAACTCCTGCAGGTGTCTGATGATCATACAAGGACTCAATATTAAATAGTTCTATACATACAGTGCTGCTTGAAAGTTTGTGAACCCTTTAGATTTTTTTTTTTATATTTCTGCATAAATATGACCCAAAACAATTAGATTTCACACAAATCCTGAAAGTAGACAAAGAGAATCCAATCAAACAAAGGAGACAAAAATATATACTTTGTCATTTATTTATTGAGAAAAATGATCTGGTGTTAAATATTTGTGAGTGGCAAAAGTATGTGTATCTTTGCTTTCAGTATCTGGTTTGACCCCTTTTGCAGCAATAATTGCAAGTAACGTTTCTTGTAACTGCTGATCAGTCCTGCACAACGGCTTGCAGGAATTTTAGCCCATTCCTCAGTACAGAACCACTTCAACTCTGTGATGTTGGTGGGTTTCCTCCTATGAAATGCTTGCTTCAGGTACTTCCACAAAATTTCAATTGGATTAAGGTCATCAAAACATTAACTTTGTTCTTCTTTAACCATTCTTTGGTAGAACAACTAGTGTAGTGGCTTTCTCCTTGCGACTCTGACATGTACACCATGGTTGTTCAGTGTTCTCCTGATGATGGACTCATAAACATTAACATTATCCAATGTGAGAAAGGCCTTAAGTTGCTTAGAAGTTAGCTTGCAGTCCTTTGAAACTTAGTGGACCTTTACACGTCTTGCTTTTAGAGTGTTCTTTGTTGGTGGAGCACTCCTGGGGAGGGTAACAGTGGTCTTGAATTTCCTCCATTTGTACACAATCTGTCTGTGGATTTGTGGAGTCCAAACTCTTTAGAGATGACAAACCTTTTCTAGCCTGACGAGCAACACCAACTCTTTTTCTGAGGTCCTCAGAGATCTCATTTGTTCGTGCCATGATACACTTCCACAAACATGATCAAACTATGATAGATCCCTGGCTTTGATTGCTGCGTTCTGCATGCTTTTAGTGGCCCTGCTGGTCCTTTTCATCGTTATGCGCTACAAGGCCAAGCGAGGTAGAGAGTCCTACAGCCCCCCTGCATCACCTGTCTGACCTGTGAACCAAATTCCCTTTTCAACTTTCTCTCTGTCACAGGTAAAAGAGAGATGGCTGCCGAACTATCAGTGTGAGTTGACTGGCTTATGTCTTAGTTGGTCTTGAGTTGAAGGCATTAGAGGGACAAGATGAGGTGGTTTTGTGTTATTACATAGTCACTAAACTCATCTGACCATGCCTGTACAAGTAATGTGGTCCCAAACAAACAAATCTGGTTTAAAAGGAATATCCATAGAAAACCAGGAAATTTAGGTAGTGGAGAATATTTAATAAGTATGTTTGATTTTTTATTTTTTTTTCTCACCATTCCTCAGAAAGCCTGCAAGTGCTAAATCAGATGACTCTTTAACCCTGAGTCTTACCCATGACACCCATTATAGCGACCACACAGGTAGTCTCTTTATATTTTTATTTTTGTTCATCCACAGTCATCATCCACTCCATTCATTCTTTCACTCTAGTTCACCAGTTCATGTTGTGGTCATTTATATTACCTGTTCAGACCCAAACTCTTGCAAGACTGACCATATATATATATATATATATATAGTCAGGGTTGGTCAGTCTTGCAAGAGTTTGGGTCTGAACAGGTAATATAAATGACCACAACATGAACTGGTGAACTAGAGTGAAAGAATGAATGGAGTGGATGATGACTGTGGATGAACAAAAATAAAAATATAAAGAGACTACCTGTGTGGTCGCTATAATGGGTGTCATGGGTAAGACTCAGGGTTAAAGAGTCATCTGATTTAGGGCTTGCAGGCTTTCTGAGGAATGATGAGAGAGAAAAAAATCAAATGTACTTATTAAATATTCTCCACTACCTAAATTTCCTGGTTTTCTATGAAAATTATTCCTTTTAAAACAGATTTGTCTGTTTGGGACCACATGACTTGGTAAGGCATGGTCAGATGAGTGTAGCGACTATTTAATAACACAAAACCACCTCATCTTGTTTCTCTAATGCCTTCAACTCTAGACCAACTTAAACATAAGCCAGTCGACTCACATTGATAGTTCGGCAGCCATCTCTCTTTTACCTGTGACAGAAAGAAAAGTTGAAAAGGGAATTTGGTTCACAGGTCAGACAGGTGATGCAGGGGGGCTGTAGGACTCTCTACCTCGCTTGGCCTTGTAGCGCATAACGATGAAAAGGACCAGCAGGGCCACTAAAAGCATGCAGAACGCAGCAATCAAAGCCTTTTTCCACTTTGCCAGGCTCACTATAGAGTGGACACATACAGAGAGAATGAGTAGATGACAAACAACATGGACTTTCTTTTTTTACCTTACAGATTTTAGATGTTAGATAAAATGTTGCATATTTGGTTTCTTTAAAAGAATAGGTCACCAAAAAGTAAAAATCGCTTTTTAAATATTTATGATTTTCTTTCTTCCATGGAACACAGGAGGGGTTTTGAACTGCAGAATGTCCTTGCTGCTTTTTTCCAATATAATGAAACTGAAAGGTGATCACGGCTGTCAAACAATACTTTCATTGAATAACGATTTAAATGTCAATGTGTTCCTCACATAAACATACTGCATGGCTTCAAAAAATAACCATGACACATACTTTAGGTAAAGGTGGTTAAACAGCAGTGGCAGTGTCACTTTACAGGTAAGAAAAAAAGGCACATAGAGCATGTTATTCTATATGCACAGGCTCAAGAACAAAGTAAACTAAGTAAAAAATTCAAGATGGGTGCGATTTAACTCTTCACTCTCTGCAAAAAGTTTGAAATGAACGTCTGAAAGAGTGAACAAATGTAATGCAATCTCTCATAAAAACAGCACATGCAATAATCATAAAAGTTCAGAAAAATGTTGTTTCATAAAATTGACTATAGATTTGATGCTAAAGAAAGATAAAGCTCACCTTCGACTGTGACTGTGTCACTCTTTATCAAAGCATCTGCCTGGTTATTTGCCTCACAATAATAATTTCCACTGTGTTGTCTCTTTACTGCACTCAGATCATATGAGGATGAATTACTTTGAACTGTGGTGCTGTAGATTTTTGTGCCACTGCCTCCATAAAAACTAAAACTGATAGGTGGAGAGCCTTTGGGAATGTTACATATCAGGGTAACATCACTGCCCTCTTCAATGTTTCCTGGAACTGGAATGACTGTCAGTAAGGGCTTCCCTACTGGAACTAAAAACAAGAGAACAGTAAACTCAATGAAGTAAACAGATTTTACGAAATGACATAACATTATAAATCAGTGGTTCTCAACCAGGGGGCCAGGACTAACTAATAAACTGTTACAAACATATAAAAATAGTCGAAACCTAATCAGGGGGGCTCTGAGTCAAAAAGGTTGAGAACCACAGCATTTAAATCATATAAATGAAATGACATTCTAGTATAATCCACTGGACCCAAACTTTTCTTCTAAAATCCTGTTCAAACAATTGAAATATTTAACATTGAAAAGTAATTCTATATTACATATAAATAACACAATCAGTTACATTTGAATATGCACATGCAGAACTCAACAAAAAGTTTTATATATTTCTGCAGAATTGGAATACCCATAATTTATAAAGCTCTTTCTTTAATCATTGGCTAATTTTATATTCAAAATGTAAACAAATCAACTCTAAAATCCTCAACAAATTCATAGATTCTATCTGTCCCTGGTCATTTGTACATTACTGACTTTTTAGACCTCAGATATCTTTATGATGACCTCACCTATTACAGTCACATGTAGCCTTTCACTCATCTTGCTTGAGACTTGGCCATTATTCTCTGCTTCACACATATAACTGCTGATGTCCGAAGCAGTTGATATCATGGCTAAGAAACTAGCCTTCTCATGAAGGTCAGACACCTCAGTCCTGTTCAGGGTAATGTTGTTTCTCTTTAGTGAGTAGACAATTGGCAGACTTCCATTGTCAGAGTGGCAATGAATCCAAAATGACTCATTCATGATAACAGGACCATCAACTGAGATCTCAGGCTTTGAAACGAGAACTTAAGAGAAACAATGGTTAATTAACAAAAAAAGTGTTGTCTCTTTTATATTGATCATATTTTTTGTTTTTCTAGACAAAGTGGATGAGCAGGCACTGCCTACCTTTTGCTTCAAACAGCACCCTCTCGCTCTTTTTGATAATCCCTTTGGCTTCAGCAACACATATATATTTCCCATTGGACGCTTTGCCTGCAGTGCCACTGTATATGCTACCATTTATTACAGGTGTTTTGTCTTGCAATATTGAGTATCTTATATCATCCTTTCGAATCCTCTCTGAGGCAAAGCTGCTGATTTGACAGCTGATGGTGAAGTGTTCTCCCTCAAAAACCTCAGTTGGGTGAATGCTCAGGAAAGGCATGGAGAAAAGCTCTGAGGCAAAAATATACAAACAGTTATCAACGTATAATTTATTTAAAAGTGTTTGGGTAGACAAGACCAGACTGTGCTTAATGCTCACTGCCTTTCAGTATGAAAGCAAAAAAAGGTCTAAAATACATTTTCTAAGGTGTGACCGCAGCAAAGGATTTTCACACAAAAACGTTTCAGCATCTGAAGACTTGTAATATAACATAAAATTCACATTGACCAATTTCTATAGCTGTTTTATTAAGCTATTTTTGTCCTTTCTGCATACTGATGGCCCATGGTCATGAAGTTAATCTTATTTTAAGGTGAAATTTCACAAAGAATACATTAGGAAATATTGATAAGCATTCATTGTCTCTCACCTTTTACAGTGATGTTCATAGCGGAGGTTTTAGAAACACCACCAAGCCTTGAGATGCACTCATATTCCCCAGAGTCATTAGCCTTAGCAGACATTTTGTAATCTGTCTGTGTCATGTTCAAACTGAGCATGGTATGTCCATGGATGAGATTGATTTTGAGATCAGAATTTCTTTGGTAAGTTGTATCAACACTGCAACTGAAGGTTATGAGATCTCCTTCAATGACATATGTTGATGGATTGACTTTAATATTGGGATTGATCTCCAGCTCTGAATTGGAAAGGAATGTGGACATGTTTACACTTCCTGGATGAACAAATACATTTATTATACAGTATACTATGAAAAAAATATATTGACGTACCTTGAATGTCAAGACTGATCACATTACTCTCATTAGAGCGTTCTATTGTGCTATGCAATTTAATAGAATAGTAGCAAAATATATTCACAGTTCCTTTAGTAAGGGCTAGCTGCCGCTCAACTCGGTGACTGACTGTGCTCTCCGTGTAGATTTCCTCAAATCCATCACTAAAGATAAATGTCAAAGAACCTATTTCTCCCTCTGCTGTACAGACAGCAGTAACATCATCTCCCTCTCTCAGTTTCAGTTTATCCACTGTTAGGACTGGTGTCTGAAGACCTGCAGAAACATCAGCAGATATTAGAATTCTGAGAGCAATTCTTCAACACATTGAACTGATGTGTTCCTCTACCTTTCACTGTCAGGTCTTTGACACTGCTCTCCTTCTTTTGCTCCTCAATGACAACAGCACATTTATATTTCCCAGAGTGGGCCATTCTGGCATCTGGTATAGAGTAGAGGTGGTTCGTAGAACTGGTCTGGTCAGTATTTAATGGCTGAAAATCTTTGTAGAAGTTGTATTTATAGTTGGGGTGAGACCCCAGCCTGTGGCTCACTTCTGCCTGACATATCAATGACACATTTGTACCTCTTTCAACTTCGTTTCTCGGATGGATAATGAGTTGCACACTTTTTATGACAGACTCTGTGGAGAAATAAAGCAATTTTACCACTTAGATGGTGGTGGGTGTTTCAAGGAATGAGATTCTGCATCACAGAAATTAATTCCACTCAAACTGCTACTGGTTACAGTTTACACTGCAGCAGAAGACTGATTCAACTAAACTGTGGTGGTGTAAAATATACTCAGATTTACTTCAATTAACTACTGAAGCCCTGAACTATCTTATGAGCATACTATTACATATTATATTTATTATTACCATACATATTATTATTATTATTATTATGAGCATACTGATCTTAGCCCCTTAGTGGTTCATTTAGCATTGCATTTGATATTCTTACAACAGTCCTATTAGCCTTATTATCTGCCCCCCTTATTGGTGCCCTATGGTGTACATAAACATTGGGGCGGATAGGAAAATAGTTAAACATATTTAGAAGCTTCCATCTCTGGGGATGAGAGTTATTTTAGAAACGTCTGTCTGCACGCATTCACACGCACACATGGCAGAAACCAACACATAATTTCATAATTTTGCAATAATATGTATGTAATACTTATGTATGTAAGGTTCCATGCAGTTGCAGTTTCAATGTCACATTAACAACGAAACTACATAAAATATTTGGGTAGTTCACAAATGGACATGTAGAGTCAACATATAGATTAAACTTACAGACTTAACTTTTCTTTTCTAGCTCATTGTAATGGTCCAGCGGTGTGACAAATTAATGAATTTTTATGTTAATATTCCATATAAGCAAGCAAGTAAAGTAGCAGGTAAGTATGTAAAGTTCCAACTAATTAGTATTAGTGATGAAAATCTTTATTTGTAATAAACAGACCACACCGCAGGGCTGAATAAATGAACAGTTCCAAAAAGCTGTCAAAGTTAATAATTGGTTAATAATAAAGTGAGCTAAAACGTATTACAGTACACATAGCTCTACCAGTTATAATGATATGCAGATTATCAGATTTTGATTCAAGCTTATAATGTTTGGCTATCGAATTCTAAGAGCATCATGCCGAAAGCGAATGACGAATTACATCACACGGCTTACTTAAGTCCTCATGTCTCTACCACTTCCCACTACTTTCCAGAACCAGGGCATGTGACAATACACATAAACATGTTTTCAAAAACAAACAGTACAAAGTCACAATATTTTTTAGTCCAAATTATAAGGATTTCTATTATTAATAAATGTGAGGTTCCAAAATCCCTATTACGATTTAATTTAACAAACCAAAATCAACCACTTCACACAGTAAAATTGTACAGATTCCACTGATAAATGACAATGATTATGACATTTTGAAACTGAATAACTTAATACAAGGCTGAGAACTGAGTGATTTACAGACCTGCGCAGGCTTCCTCTGCTGATGGTGTTATATGTTGTCAAACACAGTTAGACCAAAAAAAAAAGAAAAAAAGACAAAAATCAAGTTTATATCCAAACCAACCTTAACATCCACTTGAAACAGTACTAGAAATAAAAGTGTCCTTACAGGTGAAGAGGAAGAGGAGGAGGTGGCACAAGGTGCCCATCTTTAGAGAGGGCTGAATCTTCACCCACATGGCTGAGCACTTCTAACTAGTGTGTACGTATGTTTTGCTGTAGGACAAAGTGAAGTGAAGATCGAGGGAGGAGTTGTGTATGAAGGGCTTTACCTCTGCCTAGTTATCACTTCACACAGTCTCTGTTCTCTTAATTTCACAGGAAGTGAGTGTTGCTTCCTGGGGAAATGAGGCCCAGTGTTGGAATGTTCACTCTGGCTGGATTTGCGTCTCTCTGACGAAGCAGGAGGATGGTTCAGTGGACAGGAGGTGGAGGTGAACCTGTGTCATTACTCTTCAGGTAAAAGCCTTCTATTTCCAGTTGTAAACCAGCAGAGAACAACAGAGAAATGCTTAAAAAAAACTAAACTAAACTAAAACCCTAAACTAAACTGCTCACTGATTACTACTTCTGTAACAGTGATTCTATGTCTTTGAAAACAAGCAGAAGCCAAGTTCTCACATGGACGTGCATTGTTCCTGAAAACAAATGTTTTTCAAGAATATATATAGTAATAATAGCACTTAGCATAAAAAAAACATGACATGTTGACCTAAGACAACATTAGGAGGACCTGGGAAAAATTATGACAGAAACAAACGGACAAATAAACAAAGTGACAAATACTGCAAATTGTACATTTACATATCTGGTTTATTTGAATGCTTGCTATTCGTCTTTTAAACCATGGTGAAAAAGCAGTCTACAGCCACAGAAAAACACCCGATTGTTTCAATTCATTTAACTAATTTATCTTTTCTTTAAAATGTTAAAACCCAAAAGAGGATTAGTAGAGCAGTGATTTCCAATCTGATGAAGGCAGAGTACATCCCCCACTCCCTGACAAGGAGCTGAAAATGTAATCTCATACTGGCACAATTCATGAACAAATCCACTGGTAAGTGCTAAACCAAATTCTCCTTTAGATGAAAACAAATGTCCAAAGGGGGCAGAAAATCAAAAAAGAGACTGAGAGTCCTAAGGAAAGGTGACGGACAAATAAAGGTGCTTTCTCTTTCCCTTCAGTGATTAATGCAACAACAGCAAGAGAATGGCAGCCATACCAAGAAATGCAAGCCAAAAATACAAACAAAGAAAAAAAGAAGGACAGTAAATGAAGAGATTAAAAGATGAAAAAATTTTTTTTTAACTTATCTGGTTAAAAATAAAATACAGATATTACATAAACCATTAACAACATAACATTAACATTATCAGTGACACATCAGAAAAGCAGGGCACTAAAGTTGATGGAAAACTACACACAATGACGTTTTACCTTCATCATCTCATAATACAGAACAGTAGACTCAGGACTAGGGTCAATTCAACTAATCCCGGAGGTGAGCTTCAAAACATACTCTAATTCATTTTTTCTTCCATTCATCTATTTGATTTTATGCCATGAATTAAAAGTGTAATTTGATTGTGACATGATTGTCCCAGAGGTAACTGTCTATGAGCTGGGTACATATTTCTCAATATCTGATCCGGGCCTGTTTCCATCAGTCACCTCATAATAAAAGTTCCCATTTGCTTGCAGAAATTTTTACTAGGATGTGAAAGGAAAAAGGAAAAAGCAAACAAGCAAGCAAGCAAACATTTTAATATAGTCATCATGTGTGGGTTCAGCAGCCTTCTTTAGACATTCATTGTGGTTGTTGCATATTTACAGGAAGTCATTTACATCCAAGGGGGGCAAGCAGGGGTCAAAGGTGAGCGGTCATGATGTTATCTGAGTCTCTTCTCTGCTGAGTAGATGGACATGTAGTAGTCATTACTGCCCACGGCAAGATGAGGCTGATAAAGTAAAATAAAGAAAAATATAGTTTTTAATTTTCTAATACAAATGTTATAAAAGGTGTACAAAGTAATTTTTTGTTTTGTTGGCCAATACCACAGTGGCCTTACTGACATCTGTTAATGTGGATGTATGTAAAAGCAAAAATAGTTTACATTGGTTCCATTGTATAGATATAATAAAGGGAGGCATTACTGAGTTAAGGTAGTATTTGGCTGGTCTTCCACCATTCCTTTAGCCATAGGTTTTGGAATCAAAATTTCAACATGTCAACTGGGAGAAAAAGTGTCCTTTTTATAAGTAGTCTCTGGAGGTCCAATTTATTCTAGTGATTTGGTTAGTTCGGATGGGTCATGTAATTCTAATGGTTCTAAAATAATTCACAGATTAATTGTAGCTTCTAAGAGAAATTTTTTTAGTATTAGTAAAATATTTACTTACATGCTGCTATTCATCACTACCATCAAGTTATAAATTCAAATATGTTTAATTATTGTAAATTTATTTGTTCAAGTTTTATGCCGTTATGCAAATTTTTGTTTTAGCATCATACTGCTAAAATAGTAAGTTATATCATTCGATATATTTAAAAATATTGCCCCTTACAGTAGCTTCAATGTGGATAGCTACTTTTAGTTTAACTACTTTAATTTATGCGTAACTTGTAGCTTGACAACTTGCAGTTTCAAATGAGCTTTCCCAACACTGCAGCTCATAGTAATAAAGACTGTCTTCATTGCGAAATCTGTCTTACCCAGTAAGGGTGGAAGGCCAGGCAGCTGATGGCTCCAATTCTCTGCCCCATGAAACCATCATAGTATTTAATGTTGCTGATCACATCCCCATTGGAGTTATACACAGCTATAAACTGATTCATAGAGCCACTTGAGAGAGAAAGTGAGAGAACGAGAGAAAAATGGTTTAAAAAGAGGCATGAGTTACAAGCATATCAGGACTAGGGTGACCACCTTGTTATTGCTCTGTCACAAGTGAGCAGATGTGATTCTGCGGAACAATGCGGGACATGTGGGAGAGCAATAACTTATTATTATTAGACTATGTAAACATGTTATTTGTGACTGACTCTGTGCACTGGCACTCAATTTGCTCAGGTACGAGTGATAGCACGTGGCCTATTCAGTCTACCAAATATAATAAACTGAATATAATTATTGTAGAATTAAAATATATATATATTTTTGAAGCTGCTTTGAAACGATATGCATTGTGAAAAGCGTTATGCGTTGTGCAAGTGCACCTTAAACTCAACCAGAATGTGTCTTGAGAAGTGTGTATCTCTACTTTATAATGCGTGTGTCAGTTCAGTGAAAGTTCAGTGAAGTACATGTGGACCTTAATGCCAGGTGTATAGAGGGTCATTGATGCAAGGAAGCATTTGTCTTCTGCGTTGTTTTCTAAACAGCAACATTTTGCACAATAGAACTAATTGTATAAATTATGTATAAAGGTGCAGGTGCATCTCTCACCAAGCGAACAAGTTTGCCTGTGGATGGATGTCCAGAGCCGTCAGTCCTTTCACTGTCTGCAAGATGTTAATTGATTCTGGTGTCCGTGGGTCAAAGAACCGCACATCTCCATTAACACTACAAGAGAGGAGAACTAACTTGTGAGCTAAATACAAGAAGGGCATGAGGTATATTCTTTAAATGAAATAAGAGAAATTATGTCAGAGAGAAAAGCAGTTACCTGACACTGATAATGTGTCCCTCAGGCTCCTTCTGCAGATGTGCCTTCACCACCCAAGCACCGTGTTCCCTATAAGTCATCACACGACTGTAGAAAGAGATAGTTGATTAGTATAAGCAGTTACAGTCCCCAAAATTTAGGCAGCATTGTTAAACACTGACCACTAGAGGGAGCTGCAGGAACGCACTGCACCAAAACACAGAATAACAACGATCTCTCTAGTAACAGCATAGTGGATAAATAACTAATTCTTTAGAAGGGTGTTTCTTCCACTACTGCCATTTTTGGCACTGTGGACTTTCAAAAGATCACTCAAAAGTCTGGGTTAATAAGAGTTATTTATTGATTGATTGATTGACTGGTTGGTTGGTTGATTGATTGATTGATTGATGGAAGAAATTAATTATTTTATTCAGCATGGATGCATTAAAGGGACAGTCCACCCCCCACCAAAAAAATAATAATAATACATTTTGAAAAATCTTTTACTACATTCTCAAATCTTTTATTGTCATTCCAAACATACATGCATTTATTTTTTACATTTTGAAGAATGTTGATAACCACACAGTTTCAGTTCCTGTCAAGTTATTTTTGTTCATACATGTAAATACAGTAAACAGGAACTAAAAGTGGTTCCTATTCCAACATTCTTCAAAACATCATCTTTTGTGATCCACAGATGAAAGAAAATCATACAGGTCATACTGGAATGACACGTGGGTAAGTAATTAATGACAGAATTTTCAAATAAATGCTGATCTTTTAAGCTTTCTGCTCATCAAATAATCCTTAAAAAAGTACAAAGTTTTCACAAAAACATTAAGCAACACAAATGTTTTTGACATTGATAATAATAAGAAATGTTTCTTGAGGAGCACATCAGCATATTAAAATGACTTCTGAAGAATCATGCGATCAGCTTTGGCATTACAGGAATACATTACATTTTAAAATCTTAAAATAAAAAATATTACTATTTTTAAACAAATAAATGCAGCCTTGATGAAGAGATATTTCAAAAACGTTTAAACATCTTACTGACCCAAAAATGTTGAATGGTAGTTTAAATAAATTCCTTCAGAAGAAACTTTTCACACTCTATTTAATTTGTCTACTAACAATGTTCAACAGAGTATTTAAAAGAATCACAGGGGAATTTGTTGGAATTTTGACTTTTCATTTCCATCATAGTATAATTTACATAGCATCTTAAATTTCATATTGTCTTTAAATACATTTTGTGATGGAAATAACTTTTCAATGTATCCTAATTGCATACAATTACAGTATGACTGGAAATAATGCATAACAAATGTATTGTTCACAACTGATATTTACTTTGATTTCTCTTCATTTTCTTCAAACATCATGATATATTTTAAGCATGCTCTTTACTGACGCTGTCTCTTTGGTAACCAAGAACACCAGATTCTGAGGGGTTGGGGGAGAAATAGTGGCAAAATGGTGGAAATTATATATATATATACACACACACATATATATAAACTGTATATATATATATATATATATATACA
>NW_015662265.1:308640-315937 GCF_001515625.1 Sinocyclocheilus rhinocerous | reverse complement strand
TATATATATATTTATTTATTTATTTATTTTTTGTATAGATGATCATAGTTTTAAAATGTAATAATAGTTGCATGAAAGGTTTTTAAAATTATAAGTATGACAGCATGATTCTGGGAAAAGGGTGAAACAAATCTGTATTTAATAAACACTTTTAAAAGTAGCCAGAAGAAACCACCTTTAAACTAGACTGAAACATGACCATGAGCACTCCAGCAATGTTACTGGAGGCAAGGAAATTCTCTTACAGACATATTCCTCTGTGACAAAACTTCAGCATGTCAGAGGTCATGATGCAAGTTCACTTCGATTTCATTAAGCAATTTAAGTACAGTGGTTGCCAGACTGCAAGCAAATTAAGGAAAAGGAACTCAACAACAGTGTGACGCAGGAAATGTCAGAATGAGCTGTGGGACACAGAGGTGGAGTGTTTAAAGGTGCATGAAAGCAAAGAAATAATAAGGCACGGAAGAGAGCGGACACGTGACTAGCAGAGGAAAAATCTTGAGCGTTTGGAAATGCTAGAGCCAGAGGGAGTTGTTGCATTAGCATTATTTAACTATTCATAGGCCTTTTTATGACTTAATTACAATGTTTTCTCATGGAATTTATGGGTGAGTGCAAGTGGACACACAGAGATGCGAGTTACTGTTACTTTTATTCAACCAAGACCAAATGCAAAATAAAACAAGCTCAGTGGTGCAGCACAAGAGTGAAATTGCGTATAGCCACAAGTTTCATGCTGAATCATTTTCTGATCTAGCCAGTTAGAAATGATTTTTAGATTTTGAGATGTCTGATTTATGGAGTCATACCAGTTGTGACGGCACATCAGAGATGAATACATTTATGATTCAGTAATATGACTCTTTTCAAAGGTCTCTGATGGTTGATTCAGTGTTTTGATTCTACCCAAAAGTCAATAACAGCTCATTCCTTAATGATCCATCTCACATGATTGTTAGTGAAAGTCTCTGAGAGTTGGTTCAATAATGTAATTCAGGTGAGGCGTTTGATAGGTTAGTGATTGTACACAGAAATCTGTGAATGCTGACACACCATTCGTTAGGTCCCATTCTGCGGTCGTACACTCGAACCGATCCGTCTCCAAGACCTGCAGCTACCAGTGACCGCTGAGGATCACATGACAGGCTGGTCACACAGCTGTCTGCTCCTGTTGGGATGTCCTGCAACACAGACACAAAAGCTGAATGAGTTTTTGGAGGAGTGCAGTTAAATATCATTTAAATACTAAAGCATTTCAATATCATACTAAGACATATTATTGGGAGATAAAAGTGACAACTGATATTAATATGCATTTTATGTAAAATTTCATTGATTTACAAGCTATCGGAATATTATTTTACTTTTTGGCCATATAAATATCAGCAACTGCATGTAAATATCAGCAAACAAATTGAATAGTTTCCCTCAGTTTGGGCCTCTGAATAAAACTGATTTTATAAATAGATTTACAATGGTCGCTTTGGTTAGACAATGGTTGCTCCGTGCAGACACAGTGTAAAGGCTCAATAAACTGTATTTCGAAAAATAGATTTTTAGTACACAGAGTATGTTGCGGTTCAATACTTCAAGATGTATCATAATATTATAATTGGATCACATCTGAAACTGCAAGTGTGAGAGAGACACAACCTATGAGAATGGAACAGCAGGATCAGTTTCTATCGTTTCTAGTGTGGTTTGCTTCACATTTGTCCAGTATGGCTTCTCATAAAAGCAAGTCTGACTGCAGAGTGAAATGCCAGCTTTAGAGTTTCTGCTTTAGACAAACTGCTAAATTGAACTGAATGACTGCTCACCAAAAACAATGACACAAGGTTCTGCAGTATCAATCAATGAAAACGTTCATGTAGGAACTTTGAAAAGTTGTAATTTTAGGCAGAGAGGGAAAGCAGAGAGGCCAGAGAGAAACTAATAGGGAAGAACGTTTTATTTAACTATGAAGCAAGACAGTGGTGCACATATATGATGGCACTACAAATCTCATCTGGAACCGATGTTTTTAAGGTGAATGTGTGTGTATTTGTGTGTGCCTGTGCAACTCAGCCAGTACCTGCACTTTCATTTCCCTTTCTGTGTCCCAGATCCGTATGACTCGAACATCACCTGACGTCATCAAGAGGCCAGTCTCCTGCTCCCAGTCCACCACCATACCTGCACCTTCAAAAGAGAGTACAGAAGCTTTACACACATACACAATCAAATATACAACTCTCTGGGCTCTCCTGACATGTCTGTAAGTTATGAAAAAAGATAATACAGGCACACATTCATCTTTTGGTTTTCATTTCTTTCAGAACAAAAATGTTGGTAAATGCACCTCTTTCTCAAAGATGCACACCTCTTAAAGTTTAAACCAAATAAAGAGAAGAAAGAAAGAAAGAAAGAAAGAATACACAAGTATTTTAATAAAAAAAAAATAATAATAAATCAAAGCCACATATGGGGCTGGATTAAAAAAAAGATCAAGATCAGCAAATCTTAAACTGAACCTTTTAGCTTGCAAAAGCACTAACTCGCATCTTCAGAAGTGGTTAAGAGGTCTATGGTCCAGGGCCATTCTTATGACAGTAAGAACGATGTGAACAGAGATGGAGGAATTACAAAGATCACTTAAAAAAGAAAACAATAAACCAGCAGACACATTCATACGACTGTCAATGTGTTAATTTCAGGATTAAGTGGCAATTTATTCATGTGGCGAGTTATTCATGCTGACACCAATCAAAGATAAGATGATTTCATTTATGATCCAGTAACAGGATTCTCTTTGAGAGACTCAGCTGTCTGATTCTCCTTTGTAGATTAGATGTCATTGTAAATAACAAAACGATTTCATTAGTGTGCGGATAATATAGATTATAGACAGCAACTGTAGATTAAATGAATAAAATATAGATAAAATGTAGAATAAATGAATAAAATAAAAAAAAACAAGTGGTTGTCAAGTGGTTCTTAACTGGTTTACTTCAAGATCCAAATTTAACAATGAACATCAAAAGGCAACCTAACAGACTTTATTGTAAAAAAATCAGTCATTGCAAACTATGTTTTGGGTTGTTTCTTGTATTTAATGCTATGTGAGTCATATTTCTCTTGTGTTTACCTATGGTTTTCAAGGATAAGGACACCACAGCCTTACATGCTTGTTGAACATTTAATGTCAAATGTGCATTAACAAGGAGTTGATTTTCCTTTTGCTGCTATAATAGCTTCCACTTTTCTGAAAGGCATTCCATTAGAACACGGCTGTTGTGATGTTCTTGCATTTAGACACAAGAGCAGATTATTCAGCACCAGACATTGATTTTGGCATTGCAATTCAACCCAGAATGTTCAGTGGGGTTCAGGTCTTTGTGCAGGCCAGTTAAGTGCCTCCACACTAGAGTTTTCTCTATGAACCTTGCTTGTACATTGAGGCACTGTCATTTAAATGTCTTTAGAATGTCACTGTATGAAGTAGCATGAGTAGATTTGTTTTCACTGGAATAGCCAAACCTGCTAATTACAAGCAGGTGTCCACATATAAAGTTTATAAGTGCGTCCCAAATCGCGTACTTATGCACTATTCTATGACGTTTTGTAGTATAAATAGTGCAAGTAGTGTGTTCACACTGAAAATTCCAAAAAGAAAAAGTGCACTTTAAAAACCCGGATGATGCACTTAAATAACCGAAAAAATTAAGTGTGGAATGTTGGACATTTCATGCACTCAATTTTGTTGCAAAGGGGGAGGGGCTATCAGACTCTGATTATGAATGACAAAATAACCTTATGAAATTCATACACTACATGGTTGAGTACATAGTGCATAAGTACATAGTGTATAAATGTGTGTCATTTGGGACGCAGTGTGTCTATGAAGGCTTGAGATTTTAACAGCTCATTTTGTGCACAAATGCACTCATAATTTAGTAAGAGTGCTGAGAATTCAAGTGTCTGGGTCTACTCACTTGATTAGAAAACAGACTGAGAGTGAGAGACTCCGGTTCAGGTTGGGTTCTGTCTTAAAATTTGACAGCACTGGTCAGGTCACAGGGCTTCCAGCTTCAGCTTATTGCCTGAGTAGACCTCTAGATTAAACTGACCAAAACCAACTTCCAATTTACTGCAAAGCTTCTGCTCTCACGCTATCGGCACCTTTTGAAGGACAAGAGGGGTCCTGACTGATCTGGAGCCCTGGTTCAGTTCTGACTGACTGGCTGTCATTCTCTGATTCTATTCAATCATTAGAGAAAAGAACAACCTTATATGAGTGTCCCTAACACACAGCCAAAAGTTATGTGGATCAGGACATGCTGGAAGTGTAGCACTGCTGCCCTACTTTCTGCTGTCTATCAAAAATCCAATCTTAGGGAAGAGAAGGTTTGTCTTCACTGGTCGGAATTCCAGTGTTATGCTTAAATGAATAAACTAAGACCTAATAATTACAAACTTCTGATGACTTAAGTAGTTGATATGCAAAAAAGATGTTTATACATAGTATAATACATATTCTTATCAATACAAACATACATATTTTCTTCTTCAAGTAGCACAATATACACCTGTGTGAACACACACAAATTCTGATTCAAGAAAGATTAACACACACACTGTGATGTTGCTCAGGGAATATTACAAAAAGCAAACGTTGATACAACATTTTCATTACCTTTCTTCAGATGTGTGTTATAATAAACAAGAGCAAAAAGCTCACACAAAATTCACAAATTTCAACAAAAATGCTATGTTCATCATTGATAAATTCCTACAGTCTCTATATCTCCTGTGTGTTTGTAAATTTGAGCTCATTTAATTTTGCTTTCATCAACTAAATTGAGCACCAGACTAAAATTAATTTCTCTACTAAAATGAGCTCTGTACTAAAGCTACTTTTACTTACTTTCTACAGAATTGTGCCTATTTTTTCACCAAAAATAGTGCTTAAAATGAAGAAGGAAAAAAATTAAATACTGGTAAGCTTTGACTTCCACCAATCAGAATTGAAATATGAATTAAAAGAGCCAATCGGATGAATGCAGAGAAAAATGTTAGGCTATAATTGGGAATGGGAAAACATTAGATGCTCAGTGTCACATGTGCAAACATCAAATAGAGGTAAAGGAAAAGAAGAGAGAGAAGCACTCACCTCCCTGCTTACTTCTGTCAAGATAGATTGAGACCCGTCGGGTCAAACCTGTGAAAGGAGAAGAGGAAGAGAAGGGAAGAGCACAGGAAGGAGATCAGGAGGGCCGGTCAGTTTATCAGCCAGAAGACACCACCATGTTAGCACACATGTAAACACACACCAGAATGTGATCTGTAGCCCTGTCCCAAATAGGGCACTTCATGCGCACTTGTGGTCTTGCAATAGCTTTTATACAAATGTCAGAAAAGTTCACAAGATGGTAGGGTGTTTCATCTTTCAATTTAGGTTTCAGAAGGGGGCTCGAGAATGCCTCCATACCGGTTACCATGCACTCTCAATTCACACTTGGCCTATCAACACTTTATATGTGGCATTACATGATTAAAGTATGGCACAAGGTTTCAGGGTAGCATTTGGGACTGGGCCTATCAGACTCAGACAAACATACACTTTTACATGGAAACGGGCTCTCTCTCTCCGTCTCTCCCCCCCCACACACACACAAACACAGATATGATCCACACTGATTTTCCACCTGAATTTAATTCCCCTCATATCTTATCTACATCCACACATACACACACTGCAGGAAAGTGAGGGAGAACAAGGCTGTGGTTTCTCAGCATGACATCTGCCAAGTAAATCAGGTTTTCTCACAGGGAGCCGAATAGCAAGGCTGAAATCAGTTCCCAGAGCCAAAACTTTGCTCATCCATCTTAAAGTAGCACAGATGTGCAGGAGTTCTTCAGGAAAGCCAGAAGTTCAAGAATCTTCTCGCGTTCGGATGTACGTGACTGAGATCTTCTCCTGCCATTAAGGTTTTTATTGTGAAAGAGTCATTCATTGGGTTATTATCCCAGGTATTTCTTTTTATTATTATTATTATTTGGTTATGATCTGGATTAATTTCATTTGGGAAATAAAGATTCTCAAGATGAGAATCTGTGAGTGTATATACAGTATATATAGGCTATATATATAAATACACACACACACACACACACACACACACAACAACAATAGGTAAATTAAACAGTGGTGGACAGTAACGGAGTAGTTTTACTTCGTTACTGTACTTAAGTACATTTTTCAAGTATCTGTACTTTACTGGAGTAGTTTTATTTTGAGTAACTTTTACTTTTACTTCACTACATTCCAAAGCATAAGATCGTACTTTTTACTTTACTACGTTTTATTTCATAAAACATATCGTAACTCCTTATAATATATCACATGCTCCGAGATGCAATAGTGCACTTTCACGTCTATGTTCAAAAATGTGAGTGACAGTTAAGGGGTTAAGCCCACTGAAATGTTTGAATGCAGACACATCAACATCTGTGTCTCTATGTTTTAGGACAAAAAAACTTTAATATATAAAAAACTATATAAAAAATATTAAAACTTTAATATACATGTTAGGATGTGATGTTCAGAACATGGTAACTACAGTAATTATCAAAGTGGGAAGTGATGCCCTCTGGGGGCATTTGGCCAGGGGTGTTTTTACACCACAGACAAGGTTTGAGAAGAAAAAAATCATTATGAAAATATAATTATATCATAACAATATTAATCTTATATACAGGCACTGGACTAAAAATACATTCATCAATCATCGCTCCCAAAATGAATTCAACGGGGTAATCTTGTTTGCTATACATTAATTACAACAATAAAATAAAATTTCATCATGAACAAGAACAACAATATCACATTAGACCACCGAAATTCCAAAATGACATTTCCCTTACATTCAACTTCCAAAAGTGCATTAATCTTTGCCATGTTACATTCATTTAGTTGACTAGTGCTATATGCTGTATTAACAAACACATAAATGGCATTAATAAAAACACTAACACTGACAAGCTACGCAATATCGCGTTCATAATCGAATGCAATTCACCTAATGAACGCGATATTGCGTAGCTTGTCGGTGATCTACGGCTCTGTGAAATGCCACTCCATCTGAAAGCACGTGATGGAGATTAACCGGTACTATTAATCACAGAATCGGCTTTACTGACGAGATGCGCATGACAATCACATGCGATTTATCGTGCAGCCCTAAGTTTGTTTGTTGATCACAAAGTACAAAGTAGATGAGGAAAACTAGGATGCCGGGTGTATTCAAAGCGC
>NW_015662265.1:307923-308361 GCF_001515625.1 Sinocyclocheilus rhinocerous | reverse complement strand
GCATTACTGTCTAAAGTGTGTGGAATGGTGCGCTGTGAATTGGTTGAGCGGATATATCGCATTCTGCAGAGAAGGGAGACTGGCGTTTGTCGCGGTTTGGAAAGAAAGGGAGAAAACATGACAGAATAACTCAGCGGATATAGCATTTTGCGTGAAATAAAAAATTGACTTTTCAATACCGACCAGATACAATTCTGATTTTGGCGGAAACTCAACTTTTTTTAAAAATGGCGTTTATCGCGTTTTGGAACCAAACTCTTCAAATGTTCTTCCTAACTTCAGGCCTTATTCTCATGTAATATATAACTGTGATGTAAAAAACAGATGTAATACGGATAAACAAATGATAAAGCTTGGCTTATTGAATATCAGGTCCCTTTCTACGAAAGCACTTTTTGTAAATGATATGATCACTGATCATAACCTAGATGTGCTCTG
>NW_015662265.1:304160-307751 GCF_001515625.1 Sinocyclocheilus rhinocerous | reverse complement strand
TGTAAGCTTCATAGTGAACATTACTACATCACTCTCGTCAACTTAGTCCATATCAAAATATATCTTGACTCCATGTAGTGGTTATTTTGGGAAAATCCCAGGTATTTTGATCAGTAGGATTATAAAAAATATGCGCTAATATAAGATTAAATTAAGTAGCCTTTATAAAATTGCTAAATAAATCTATCAGTACTTTTTTACTTAAGTACATAAAAAATCGAGTACTTTTGTACTTTCACTCGAGTAAAATTGAAAAAGGAGTAGGCTACTTTTACTTTTACTGGAGTAATATTTGATTATACGTATCTTTTACTCAAGTACTTGATTTGTGTACTTCGTCCACCACTGAAATTAAACACTAGGAGATCTATGTTAAAATGGTATCGCAAATGGCAATTCTTTAAAGAAACACTTTAATAATACAAATTTTGTCATTCAACTCATGTTGCTGTAAACCTAGCTTTCTTTCTTAGCAGTAAAAGAAGAATGTTACAGTCACCATATAGTATACAGTGTCTTTCAAGCTCCAAAAACAAAACACAAAAGTAGTTCCTACACCATAAAACAACTTGTGTGCTATAATCCAAGTATACTAAAAAAAAGTGGTTCCCAACCATGTTTCTGGAGTCTCCTTTGTATGACACATCCATTTCAGGGTCTTGGAGTCTCTACTAATGAGCTGATGTGTTGAATTAGATGTGACTGATTAAGGAGACATGCAAAATGTGAAGTGATGGGGTGACTCCAAGAACGTAGTAGGGAGCCATTGTACTAAAGTATGCTAAGGAACAGCTTTAGCCCTATTCGGACGGTAATTGTCTCTTGTGGGCATCTCTAAAAATAAACTTACATGGCACCTCAGTGATAAAACTCATGGATTCGGACGGTGATTTATTCACTGTGGAGTTCTGTGATCCTACGAACCTGGGAACGCACTGCTCACGTGGTATGAGCATGATTGTCTGCTGCAAATAAAATGTCATATGCTTGGAATAATAAGAATTAATTCATATTTAATAATATCCTATTTATTATTTGATTATTTAAATCTTCTGTTTAAAAATAGGGAAATAGATGCACTATAGCTGAAATGGTTTTCTGTCTTGCATTTTATCTCTCAAAATGATGGATGTCAGGTAAGTTAATGTCAAGTTAATAAAACCTCTTATTTACATAAGGTAAACAAAGCTGCTTATATTTTTATGTATATAATTATATATAATAAATATTTTAAAATTGTATTGCATAGTGTTGCTACCATAATATTTACAAATTCAAATGGTTGCTTTGCAATGATTTGTATCGTGAAAAGCGCTGTACAAATAAACTTGACTTGACCAAGAGCTTGTAACACTCCAAAGAGAAAGGAAAACTTGAAATCGCATCATATGACCCCTTTAAATTACATTTCAAATGTTTATATGCTTTTCTTCTATTTCTTGCTGTTGTTCTTAACAGCTCCTACTTGCTGTGAAATACTTTCCAGCAATTTCAGTAATAAATATGCATGCAAAATTACAGAAAAGTGCAACAGTTACCGTACAGTGTTCGGCAATGGTCAAAAAGGATTTAAACAGTGAATTTTGAATTGTTTTCTTCTTGTAAACTCAGAGATGTAGATTCAGACAGCAATTAAATTACCACAGGACCTTGGTGTTTGTCAAAAAACTGTAGGCAATTCGGCTGGGGATTTTTATGAGGGTGGTGGGAGAAAAACACCAGCATTCTGAATTTGGATGGCAATAAAATCACAGACTAACTACTGTAAATGTTGAAAAACGCTTGCGTCTCCTTGAGAAACAATTGCCATCCGAATCAGGCCAAACAGGCAAAATTATCAATGAAAAATGGCCTTTAGCAAGCATTGTACATTGGTACAATGAGATTTTAGAGTAAGAGGGGCTTCCTTGCGCAATGTTGCAGAAACAGAAAAGTGTAAATGACAAAATGTAATGCCACTTGTCACAATCACAAACCGGTAAAAAATCATGGAAGAGATACCTTTTAAGCCTACCACTTTGTTGCGTTGTGTTTGGTTAGAACAGTGTTAAATCAAAAGGCTGCAGAAAACCTATATACTTTATAAGGCTTATTATTTGTATGGACTATTTTTATAGTGCATTTTTTTCCACTATATGCTATGCATGTGAAAGAACTGTATAAACATTGGTCAAAATATCTCCTTTTATGTTCTACAGAAGATGGCACCATTAAGTAACAGGAGTTTGGTAAGACATGAGAGTGAATAAGTGATGACAGTTTTTGGGTGAATTAAAACTTCAAAGATTCATACTGCTGACAAAAACCTTGTTCCTCCTTTCCAAAGACAGAGGACCCTGAGAAATTTATTTACAGAGATTACAGAGGAAACGAATACACAGATTTTTCAGAGGAATCACAAAAAGTTATTTATTAAAGTAAATGAAGGAAAGAAAAAGAATGTCTGAGCAGCTGTTACTGTAGGTAAGGAAACAGTAATGAGAAACAGCAGTAAGGACGAGGGCTACAGCAACCAAGGAGGACACTAACGTTTATGATTTCTATTAAAGCTACTGATATTTTACTTAAGCATTCTTGGAATGAAACCATTTCACTTTACAATTGAGGTAAAAGTGCCATACAGCATGGATACATATACAACATGCATGCTGAAATTTTATTCATCAATTTGAAATTTGGCTAGGAGTCAGTGGTAAGGTCATAAGGACATTCTAGGATTTCCCTCTATCTTCTGCTCTGATGGAGCCATGACCTGGCTCAGATTATGCCACCGGTCTTTCTCCCTGCAGCTGTCCTAGAAACCAGTTTTAATGACAGTTCTGAGATCAGCTCTACGATATCTTTATGTGAAGAACAGACTAAAATTGAAATAATTCACTGAAAATCTTGCATTCCATCATTGCTCGTCAGGCATACTGTGCTCACAAAAGGCTGTGTTTGCTATGGTACACTGTACACTGTTTAAAAAAGTATAAAATATGCAGTTTTATTTTGTGGCATTATGCAAATATGTCTTTAGTCAGTCCAATCACATAATGAGCCAATAAAGATTGACTGCCTGGGATACAGTATTTTAAAGTGTGCACTTGCTTATGGCACACACTGACAAATCTAGCAGATCATCTGACAGATCTTCTTTATGCACCAAGAGCTTGTAACACTCCAAAGAGAAATGAAAAATTGAAATCGCATCATATGACCCCTTTAATGCATACATTTGTATATTGTGCAGTATACAGAATATGGAGAGACAGCATACTGTAGAGACATTGAGTACATAGTACTATGCAGTATGACATTTCGAACAGAACCAAATTTCAAAGAACAATGCATTTCAATCTGTTTCTCATGCAAATCTATTAAATTGAGTTATATGAACTACTTTAATGGCGCTTTTTTTGTCCTTTTTGACAGTGACAGTTAATATCTAGTTGTGTTGTATGCCAAATGCATAATGTTCTGCTTTTTGTGTTCTATGGAAATAAAGAACACAAAAATAATGATTGAACAGCATGGAGTACAGGTGAGGTGAACTATTCCAAAAAATGTGTCTCAAAGTTGAGGCTGACTGCACCCCCCCATCCCACCCCA
>NW_015662265.1:289865-301898 GCF_001515625.1 Sinocyclocheilus rhinocerous | reverse complement strand
ACCCCACCCCACATACACACAGAGCAGCTGGGGGAAAAAATCTGTGTGTTAACTGGGTTAACTGGGTTTAACTAATAGGTTATGATAAGCCCCACTGCTGACAACTAATGTCAGTCCTCAGACGCGTCCGCACCCCACATACACACAGAGCAGCTGGGGGAAAAAATCTGTGTGTCTGTGAGTCTAACTGGGTTTAACTAATAGGTTATGATAAGCCCCACTGCTGACAACTAATGTCAGTCCTAGTTTGACTCAGACGCGTCCTTCAGCTCATTTCAATGTGCAATTTAATTTCTCAAAATCTCACCAAGAATAACCAGGCTATGACACCATTTTCTCTAGATACAACAGATGAAGCAGGTAAGCTCCACTATCTATAAGACTTGTCTTGTTCTAATATCATTCACCTGGAATAATGAAAAGGCACTTGCACTATAATATTATTTGGTTTAGTCTTATCAGTTTTGCAATCTGAAATCAAGAGGCTTAACTTCTTCGACAGACGCAAAAACAATTGTTTGGCAGTGATCTGAGTTTTAAAGTTTTCATTAGATTTTCAGTCTGTCCACATACAGAAAAAAAGTAGGGATGGAACTAATATTAATCACGGAAAATTGAGAAGCATAACTGAAAAAATATAAATGCATCTAACATAAGCAAGCCAATTATTAACATGTTATATAAATTATATGCATACCCCAAAATAGCAAAAGTTCCAGTAAGGGTAATAAATACTACACAAATGTTGTCCAACACAAACAATTGTGAAATAAACACAACTGCCAATTTGTCTTATATAACAGCAAACTAAAGAATTTTGAAAGAGAGCCACAAAACTACAACTAATATAATGACCAACATTCTGCTTTCATACCAGAGCACCCATGGGCGTCTCTACAGCCCCGCGTCATGCAGGAAGACTGGAGATTCCGACAGCTTTTTCCAAACACTGGCCGAGCAGAGAGTAAACGGGGGAAAAGAAACTCAAATGACAGAAGAAGAGCAGTATTCGCACAGAGATTGTATGAGTGTGAAAGCAAACCTCGTGTAGTGGGCAGCATGTCGGACAGCCCCTGCCACGCTGTGACCATCTCTGGATTCCTCTGGTCAGCAAAGTTCTTCCAAATTCGCAAAGCTCCATCATCTGCACAAAAAGTGGCATGGAGCAAGTCAGCACAGAAAGCGACAAACATGAGAACCGATAAAAGTGTGCTTCAACATGAATAGTAGATGAACTGACCAGAGGCAGTGAGGAGGAGAGAGCAGTCATGCCCATTAAGGTACTCCATAGCTGTAATGCGTGTGTATCGTGGGTTCCCATTGTAGAAATAATCCAACCTCTCTCCTTTCTCCCAGTCCCAAAAACTGTTCAACACATACACAGAACACAGTTGTAATAGTTCACAATGCCTCTCTATGCACATCTAGCTAGATTTATAGTTTGAGTTCAGGAAGAATATTAGCATAACTGACAAGTAGGTTTGCAAAAAGGTGGAAAACTTTCCAGGATTTTTAGGAATCTTCTAGGGATTTTTGGAAAGTTTCCGGAAATTTTCCACCCCTTTGCAACCCTACTGACAAGTATAACTAACATGCCAAATACATGTCACTAATGAACAGATAACATTACAAAATACAGGCATGTGATCAGCTAGAGACAAAAAAAGAAGTAAAACCTGACCACGCCACAAGTCTAGTGACATGTATTTGGCATGTTAGTTATACTTATCCCCAGCACTTATTATTAAAAAAATATATTTTAGCACATTAAAATATATATCTTATATTGTAATACATACTATTGTCCTTCAAAAAATAAAAAGCAGCATTTATTAATCATGATAACAATATAATACAATATATTATAATAAAGTACAATAATATATTATACAGTAAAGTATATAGAATTTTTATAAGTACCTGCCAAAATTTTGGAAACATTACAATTATTAATGATTTTAAAATAAATATCTTCTGCTCATCAAGGCTGAATTTATTTGATCAAAATAAAGTACAAAACCAAACAAAACAGCAATATTGTGAAATATTATAAAAAAAATAATTAAAAAAACGGTTTTCAATTTTAATATATTATAAAATGTAATGTTATTCCTGTGATGCAAAGCAGATTTTTCTTCATCATTAGGCTACTCCAGTTTTCAGTGTCACATGATCTTTTAGAAATTATTACAATTTATTTGACTCTCGAGAAACATTTCTGATTATTATCAATGTTGAAAACAATTTTGCTGCTTCATATTTTGAGCGGAAATGGTGATACACTTTATTTTTCAGGATTTTTTGATAAATATAAAGTTTAATGAACAGCATTTATTTGCATTTATCAAATATAGCCTATTAATTAAATTTGTTAATGCATTTATTAAATAGAAATCATTTTAAATGTCTTCACTCACTTTTTATCACTTTCATGCATGATGAATAAAATTATTAATTGCTCTCTCTTTTAAAAAAAAAAAATCTTATACAAATGTTTGAGTGTTATCATTGTTTCCACAAAAATATTAAGCAGCAAAACTGTTTTTAATATTGATAATAATGAGAAATGTTTCTTGAGCAGCAAATCAGCATATTAGAGTGATTTCTGAAGGATTATGCGACACTGAAACTTCTCCTTGTAAACAACAGCAGATTTATAAACGTTTCTAATGACGAATGTTGCGTTCCCAAATGCAAATGAGTCATTTAGCAGACGCTTTTATCCAAAGCGACTTACAAATGAGGACAATTCTGAAAGAAAGGGCCTGATCTTCCTAGTGTTGTATAAAGCAAATCTGCAGGACCGGGCCGTTTTAGCAATGTGGTCTGAGAAATGCAGCTTATCGTCAATCACAACTCCAAGGTTTCTAGCTGTTTTTGAAGGAGTTATGGTTGATGAGCCTAACTGGATGGTGAAATTTTGATAAAGTGATGGGTTTGTTGAAACCACAAGCAGTTCTGTCTTAGCCAGGTTGAGTTGAAGGTGATGGTCCGTCATCCAACAAGAAATGTCTGTTAGACATGCGAGCAGCCATCGTCGGATCGGAGATAAAAACATTTCAACTTTTCAGAATTCCGCAAGCGCACCGCGGGTCATGTGACAAGAACTTCCGCGTCTTCATGGAGAGGCAGGTCATGGTTTCTTAGCAACGGCAGACGCCTCCGGAGCGCAAGTGCCCAAACGCTTTGGAAAAAAGCAGAAAGCGGCGCGCCTAGCGTTTTCCACGCGTTTTTAGGCCTTAAAACGCGTGGAACGCGTGCCTAACCAGCGTCTGCCGTTGGTAAGCAACCATGACCTGCGCTCTCCATGAAGACGCGGACGCATCGAGGGGCCGTTCACATAACTGGCGCGCCTAGCGTTTTCCACGCGTTTTTAGGCGCGACATGTGAATGGCCCCTTAGCGGCTCAAACCAAGCGCAGCGCAGCTAGCACTAACCGTGAATCGAAACAAAAAACAGTACTCTAACAGCAGACATGTAGCGCGTCAGACTACAGCCTATTATATAATTACATCACAACAGTTGCAAATTTTATGACAGCTTTTATGAGTAACACGTTTCAGCGCTGATTCTACTCGCGTTTGGCGCTTTGAATCATTTGAACGCTTTTCAAAAAAATCCCAAAACTGAAAAAAAAAAAAAAAAAAACTCGGATCTACGCGAATCACATGGGTCGTCCCTCAGAGGTTGGAAAATAAGGAAATCCGAAAAATCACATCTCTGAAAATATATGTTACAATATAGGTTACACATATGAGTAATATGGCTGGCCAATATTGCTAACTTTTGTTAAAAAATAACCAGGGCATGATTTATATCTATATCTAATAATCTAATAATCAGGGCATGATTTATGAGTTATATTTAATCATTTTTATTTATTTGCAACAATGTACCAATACACGGTAACAAACGGCAATATTTACCTCTTATATTTTCAATTTTAAGCATGTACAACACAACAGAGATGGCCTGAACATTTCGCTTTAAAACTCCATGAGCATTTTTATAAATGAGGTTTAAAACGGACAGTATTAAAATATCTGTCTTGGCACACTCATATTCTCAAGTTGTAACAGAGAAGAGCATGCTTGCTTATGCATGCTTCTCTTTCAAAGAGTTTTGGTTGTAGATGAATGTGGTTGTGTATGTTATAGTCACTCACCAGATTGAGTCTTTATCAGCTACAGCGATGCAGGGGTTAAATGGATGAAACTTCACCACTGATGGAACACCTGGGTTTCTGTTAATGAAGATCTGATCATCTAACCGTGTCACTCCTAAAATCACAAGAGGGATAGACCAGTTAAGAACAGGTTTAATTAGTGCAATTTTGAGCTTTACTAATGACCACAGCAGTCTTTTGGTTTACAAGTTTTTGAGGAAAATGAATAAGGGTGACACTACTGAACTTCAGTGTGAGAATTGCAGATCAGAGAAAAAATATGCATGAAGGGAACTCAGAGGGAATTCAGGATTTGATTCAGTTCCTCCAGCTAGACTGAATGAGGGCAGCCCCACTCTCGGCTTCAGAGAGGAGGATGGCGGAGAGAGTGATGAAAGGAGAAAGACACACGAGAGTGAGCAGGATCCTCCGCTCTGACGCAATCAGTCCTGCGCACTTGTGTGTATGCGTGCCGGCACTGACGTAAGCATGTTAGCCATTCCGTTTGAGACTCCGCTGACTTCAGACAGGGAGCCAAGCACATTGCTTTCTTTTAAGCTTGGGGCTTTTACACACAAAAACTACAGCATATAACTGGTTCACCCAGTTTCACTTGTGAAATCCACATTATATTTATATTATTTTATCATTAAATTATTATTGTGAAATCCACATTATATAAAAAGGATCTAATGTACAGAGATTAAAAGCATTCCTGATAAAGGTTTACTGCAGACCAGGGGTGTCGCTAGACCCTTTTTGCTGGGTCACAAGCCCCAGTGAAATAACACTGTCCCCAAAAAAATATTACTAAAAATAAATATTGATTAAATGACAGCCCTTTAAACACACTAAGTTATATCGCAAGTTCTATTTTAGATGCTAAATCCACTGAAATATAAAAAATAAATAAATAAATAAATTGGGGACACTTTTTAGATTTTTTGGGGTGGTCTGTGCCCCAGTATTGATGAAAGGCTAGAAACATTCCTGCTGTAGACTTGAGTGAAATGATATTAGCATCTGCAACTTTTGCTAAATATATGTATATGTTATGAGCATATATGACTAGAACTGGCTAAATTAAGACAGCAATTTCATGCAGTTTGACAGTTGGAAACCAGTACCTCTTTGAGTGATGTGTTGGCTTTTTCTGCGTACTCGTGCGTTGCGTAAGAATCTCCACTCTCTCTCCTTACGAACCTGACTCTCCAAATCATGCTCCTCTGGAATCTGAAAGAGAAGAAAGAATTAAATTTTAAATGATATAGCACAGACAGAGTCAACCTGTTTAAAGGGGTCAAATGATGCTGCTAAAAAGAACATTATTTTGTGTATTTGGTGTAATGAAATGTATTTATGCGGTTTAAGGTTAAAAAAACATATTATTTGCCACATACTGTACATTATTGTTTCCCCTCTATGCCCCGCCTTTCTGAAATTTTTACAAAGCTCATCGGTCTAAAAAGCGAGGTGTGCTCTGATTGGCCAGCTATCCAGTGCATTGTGATTGGCTGAATACCTCAATCGTGTGAAGGATATGTTACACCCCTACCATACTGTGATGCCATATCCCAGAGCGACGAGACAAAAACATTAAAACCCATTATAAATGAGGCATTTGTTGCATCCAGTGTGGGGACATAATTACTGATTATAATGACTTATACTGTCTTTTTACGCGTTGCGTTGCGTATCGCGCTGTGTAAACATAAAACCATGTCTGCATTTGTGATCGGAGAAACGACAAACAACAAGCGCTACTCTACACTGCTCAAAACTCGCGTTTGAATCGTCAGTGGCAAATCCTTTAAATATGAAAACGTACTTACAGACTGTGAGTCAGAAGCGCCAGACTGTCCTTGCAAAGTTGGAATTGCCCCACTTTATAGAAACAGACACCGGCATTGTAGGCTATACTCTCCCAGTAAACAGTCCTCGTCCTCCATAAAACGCGCTGCACACATCTGAATATTTGGTTTGAACTGTTCTGGAACAGTGTTGTAAATACAACTTAACCACTGATTTCTAGTTGTGTCCTCTTTTGGAAGGCCAAACCAAGTAGTTTCGCTTTCACAACTACACACACTGCGTCTCCACAACATGGCAGCGGCGGCAGCAACAATACTACAGCGAGAATCAAAGTTACACCTTCTTTCTTTGCGTGAACACATTGCGTTATGCAAATCTTCCCACATCGTGACGTAGACATGCGGGGGCGTGTTAGAATGAGCCGTTTTTAAAACCATAAAAATTCAAATGCACACATGCACCTGGGTTTGACAGTTGTGAGAACAGAAACTCCAGAGGCTGTAATTGTGTAAAGTCAAATTACCTAGATAAAGTTCTTTAAACAATACAGATTGTTTCAAAGCAACTTCACAGTAATAAAGTGGAAAATAACAGAATCAAGGATATTATCAAATTTCAAGAAATACGATAATAAAGGCTAACAGTTTTTTCTCTCTAAAAAAGCATCTAAACTGTAGTCTCTCACTCTCTCCATACTTTCACATGTCTGTTAAATTTCTAAAAAGTGTGACTGATGTTCTTTCTTCCTCTCCCCAAACTCTGCCTCTCCATTTGTAAGAATGAGAAAACCGCAAAACAAGATAAATAAAGTATTCAATTCATGCACAAATAGAGCTGAAGCCCTGAGAGAGAGAATCACAGCCCCAGCTAATTAGCCCTGATCGATCCAGTCTTCCAGATAGGAGCTCCAGGGAAGAGCAGATCCCATGCTGCAAGCCTAAGTCCAAGCTGCTCAAGCAGGGTAAGAAATCACACCTGTCTCTCTTCCTGCAGCTCTGGGGCGCCATATCAATCTCTTAATGAGAATCAATAATTTGTTTTTCCATGGAAATGAAGCAGTGAGCTTGTACATGTGATTACTTGCTCAGCTGGGACTGTGAATATGTCAGAGTTAATGGTCTCCTCTAGAGCCGGTATTATTCCATCGCATGCAAACACTCACACATAGTCAAGTCACCAGCAATATGCACTTATCACACCCATCACTCGAATAGACTGGAATAGAGCTCTTCTCTCAAGATGGATTTTTCAGTTTGCACTCAAAGTGCTCTTATCTTTGTATTCCATTATGCACATTTCAAACTTATGTCCAGACTGCTCTCTGTTTAGTACACTTTCTGAATTACTGCACATATGAGTTGTATATGCTGTTCCTTTTTTATCAGGGAACCCCAAGAACACTTGCTTTGTTATGAACTGTTGTAAGTAGAGGTTGAACAATATGGATTTTTTTAATGACCGATCCATTATGATATTTAGAGAGCAGGGTGGATGATACCGAATATAATACAAATAGATAAATCTTTAATATAATATAATGACATACAAAACTGATTAAATTAAATAAAAAACATTTACACAATATTTAATATATATATATAATACATAGACAAAGTATTATTTTGTAATTGACTCAAGAGGGAACTATAATAATTATTCTGTAATTACATAATAACCATCAAATTTATTATTAGAAATTCCATTTTTTTAAATGTGGACTCATCTGAGTACAGCACACATTTTCACTGTCTTTTTGACTATCTGAGATGAGCTCTGGCCCAGAGAACCCTGGTGGCATCACTGCATAGAATTGATGTATAGCTTTCTCCTAAAGTAACAGTGTTACAAGTTGCATTTCTTGATGCAGCAGCAGACTGTGTTAAGTAGGGTTGGGTACCGTTCACATTTTAACCGGTATGGTACCAGTATCGGTACCTGAATTTCGGTACTTTACTCTCTGTGTAATTACAAAAAACATTATGTTTGATCAAGGTTGGAGCTAAACTCTGGAAGTAGATATCGACAAAACTTTTTCAATTGTCATAATGTTCATTGTCAATATTATCTTCTTTAAACATTTTATGTGTTTCAAATAACTTGTCGCTATCTGCGCTGCATTCAAGCAGAGAGCAAGATTTTGCGTGTTCGGCGCGCATGCTGCTGAGTGAGACTATGTTATGCAGATGCAAAATGTGAAACTGTAATCTTATTTGCAGTCTTAACTTTTTATAAATATTTGTACAATATATATTCAGCATATTTAACTTAACCCGTTTAGTATCTTTATTATTTAATGTATAACGATTTATTAAAACACGTTTATGAGAGTCATTAAAACAAGTTTATGACTGCCACAATTTAATCTTGATCAACAACATCAACGAATTGGAGCGGCATCAGCCTGTTATTAGATCATTTTAAAACGTCAAATAGCCTTCAATTTGCAGGTTATAACTGCATCTATTTTATTTATTAATTATTTTATTTATTTTAATGCGGATCCCACACTCTAGCGTTAACCTAATATAAATGTGCTCTAGTCTATTATTAATATTCAAATGTTTGTGCGGAAAAGAATGAATGCTCAAGCATGACAGGGAGGAGCCTGCGCGATCACTTGCATTTTTTTCTTGATAATGAAACATCTTAAAATTGGGGTGCCTTACATAGGCTACATGAGAAATATATCTAAAGAAAGCTTGTCTACTTTCAAACGAACCAATTCAAAATGAAATCAAATAGACTAGGCCTACTCCCTGATTATGTAATCTGTGAATGCATTTCTCTCTAAAGGCGCGTCCAGTGGAGATTTCATGAATTTCATCTTTGCAGCCGACAAGGACTCAGAAAACATTATTTTATTAATAAATAATTAAAATGTCTCCTTTATTCATAATCATTAGGCTACTTTTGCCTGTGCTTTGTGGCAAACTTTATGCGTGTACTTGAGCGCGGAATTATGGAGTATTATGTTAATTTAATATAAACATGCGATTAGTAATGGCTTAAATGAACGACTACTAACTGGAAAAATCTTTAGTGGGGGGCAGCCCTATTAAAATACCCTCTATCTCTGTTAAAGTTTTTAAAGCATTTTATACGCATTTCCTAGTCGTATAAATTCGTATATATTTGTTCAAAAGGCCTATCATATATTTAGAATATTTTATTTAACCTGTTTTGCATCTCAGTTATTTAATGCATAAGCAAGTCATTAACATTTTTTTTCAGCGGCATCCGTTTAATCTTGATCAACAATATGATCAACGAATTGGAGCGGCGTTGGTCAGTTAAATCATTTTAAAACGTCAAATAGCCTTCAAATTATAGGTTATAACTGCATCTGTCTCGGATGTAGACTGGTGAGGATTTATTTTAATGTGGATTACAAACTCTAGCATTAACCTATAGGCTATAAATGTGCTATATTTTTGGCCCGTGTTCAAATGTTTGTGCGGAATATTAATGTGCATGCATTAAAAAGGGAGGCGCCCGCGCGATCACTTGCATTTTTTTTCCTAATAATGAAACAACTTAAAATCAATTCGAAACTGATTTTATTTATGTAAATTCATAATAACAACAAAACGTTGTGCTTTTGTAAAACAAAGAAAACAAACAGGATGCGCTTCTGCAATCTCTCTCTCTCTGTGAACTGGAGCGTGTCTCCAAAAAGAACCAAAACTCAGAATGTGTCTCTCACATAGAGAAATATATCTATATAAATGTTGAAATGTCTACTTTTAAACTAACCAATTAAAAACAAAATTAAACACTCCCTGATTATGTATGAAGGTTGCATTTCTCTCTAAAGGCGCGTCCAGTAGGCTATTGAGATGAGAGTCAGAACCGTGAATTTCATCTTGCAGCCGAGAAGAAAACATTAGTTTATTAATAAATAATTAAAATGTCTCCTTTTTCTATACATTAATAATCATTAGGCTACTTTTGCCTGTGCTTTGTGGCAAACTTTATACGTGTGCTTGAGCGCAGAATATTGAAGCTCATTATGGATTAGTAGGCCTATTGATTTAATATAAATGCGCGATTAGTTGAATAGCCTAATGGCTTAGACGAACGACTAGAGTCAACTAGATAAATCTTTAGTGGGGGGCAGCCCTATTAAATACCCACTAGACGTCTCTGTTAAAGTTTTAAAGCATTTTTATAGGCGTTTTCATAGTCGGATAAATTCCGCTTTCAGAACGGTCACGTCCGTAACAGAGAGATGTCACGTGCGTAACATTGACTTTTCCTGTGAAACACAAAAACGAAAATTTAAACAAAATTGATATTTTATGCTTTGTAAATACCCAACCCTTCTCCATTCGGTAGATATTGTTGCTTCTGGTTTGTGCACTGTAAATCGCAGAAACTCTACAAAATAGCCTATGTTGTCTCCCAGAAACTCCATGTCTTTATTTTTTGTCACGTCCATAACGCATGTGTTTTTCCCTCATTTAAAATATAAAACAAACATGTTTATAGATTGATACTTTTCTGATGTCTGGACTATATTTTAAGCAGTTTAGAAAAACATAAAGAGATGGTTCAATATATTGGTAATAAATATAATTTATACCCATTTCAGGTTTTGACTGCAAATGTCACATCCCTAACGGTGGAATTTTATTTCAGTGAAAAAATAAGTCCAAAAGTCTCAATTTCAACATTTTGAACAATAGGGCCCTACAAACTTTTTCTTTCTTTTTCCCCCAGAAATTCTTTTTTTAATTTTTCTGAAAATCAAATGAAGGCATTAAACATTAATTTTAAATCAAAATAAAATTAAACACTTATTTTGTGGCAAACAAACTGAGGTTTACTATTGAAATTAATACATGGAAGAAAAATTGTGTGAATAATAGGCTATTCCTTTAAAACATTTTTAATAGGCTAATCATTGTATTATTTTTTCTACAATTAAGTGATTAATCTGGTTGTAATATTTATTTTTATAATTTAATTGTTTTATTTAAATTTGATAGAAAATGGAATATTTAAAGATGTACATTATACTGTACAAAAGTAATATAAGGGTAATATATTTCTGTTACATGTTAAACCGTACTTTTATTTTGACAGGTTGCCATGAAGTTTCTGTGTGTATACAGTATAGGGTTGTTCGATTCCGAAATTTTTGACAGGAAGGCGGTGGCAACACTGGGGTGTGACTGAGGTGGTGATGGAAGGAAGTTGTGTAGATTCAGGAAGTGATCCGGAGACGGATGGAATGGATGGCGGGGAATTAGAAAGTACTGAAAATAGTAATTGGACTTTAGTGGAAAATCGTAAAAGGAACACACTCCATCCCAGTAGGTGGCGGAATATGCACCAAAAGCTGGTTTGCCAACCGCCATTAAACATCATAAGAAGAAGAAGAAGATTCCGAAATTTTTGGAATCGAGTCTGATTCCGATTCCTGGTTCAGGAATTAATTCCAAGAATCGATTCCTCACTGTTGTTTTCGATTCTTGTTTTTTTTAGATTGAAGAAACCTATAATCTCACCATGACCAGGCCCGTAGCCAGCTATGAGGTTACCGAGGTCCGGACCTAGGTAAATTTTTCATGTTCAAAAATAAAATTTGTTCTCTGAATGACTAATTCGCTGTTAAACTCCTCATATGATTGTCTGCATGTATAATTCAGTTTAATTCAGAATGTTTAGCGTCCGTGGTATAAAAATGGTCGCTGCGAGACACTGGCGGAGTGAACGAGGCTTGAGAGAGTTGTGATTGAGGGCGCGGGCACATTATAAGCGTTTTTTGACTTTTCTTTTCCACTTAATTTGACACTTAAAAAGTTAATAAAGTAGGAAGTCACGGTTTGGGGTCAGCGATATCTTTATCTTATCTAATTTGCAAAAGATTTTAAATATTTTCGGTTTTTTATTTTTATTTATTTATAGGTTTTTGTTTATTTTAATAGCAATATCTGGCAACATTGCATCGCCAGCACTTAAACTGGCAGTAATCAAAAAAGTCCATGGACAGGTTATTGCTGACAAGATACGATATTTGGTAAGGGAAACGCAAAAAAAAAAAAAAAAATTAA
>NW_015662265.1:289533-289808 GCF_001515625.1 Sinocyclocheilus rhinocerous | reverse complement strand
ACATGAAGTGTCTAAAATAAATGTGCACAGTTCAGCTGAATGATGAAGTTTACTTTGACTGTATGCTTTGCACAAAATAAACAAACTGTACACTGAAACAAAATAACCAGAACATTAACAATAACTGATAGAGCTCGTGGTTTATCTGTCAATCAAATGCGCTCTCGGCCATTGATCTATGCTCCGGACGTTTTCTTTTATAATTATCATTGGCTGATAGAAATGTTTTTTTAAAAATAGTATTTTAGATGGAAATAAGATCAAGACCCTCGATT
>NW_015662265.1:281266-289470 GCF_001515625.1 Sinocyclocheilus rhinocerous | reverse complement strand
ACAACTCTCGTAATTACGGCTTTTAGCGAGCATGAGGGAGGTGAATGGTGCTTCTCAAATGGAAGGCTGCATCCTAAAATTCAGATGATCTCAGAACCGACTCGTTTTCTTTTAGTTTATTTTCGTGAATTTATGTGTGCAGCCTTCGTAGCATGCTACAGTCTATTTGATTAAGTATGACGTCTTGTTGCAATTTTGCGATTTTGGCGCTAATATTCACAGACACTACTTCATATCGCGATTCGAATTAAGTGGCAGTGGCTACTTTTGATTTATTCGTCCAAAATTGACGAATTCCGTGGCATTCCGCGCTATAGAATAAATTACGTTTTTATGAATGGACTCCGCGATCCCGTCCGCGTTTTCGCAGAAACCATATGGCCCTAGAAATGTAACCACACTTCAGAACATTTCGGCTTGCCCTGTGTGTTGTTTGAACGAGTTGCAGGGATGACCTCACGTCACAGGGTCTCTCTTTCTCTCTCTGTAGCGTATGCGCCCAGATGCGTTCTCAGGTACCGAAATTTGGCACTGATTGATTTAACGTGAATCGGTACTCTGTAGTACCGACGCATTTCGGTCGGTACCCTTAAAAGTACCGAGTTCGGTACCCAACCCTAGTGTTAAGTGACAGAAGTTTTCTGAAGTACTCCTGAGCCCATGTGGCTATATTTAACACCGCAGCATGACGGTTTCTTATGCAATGCCATCTGAGGGCTCAAAGGTCAAGCACATTCAAGTGAGGTTTCCTGCCTTGCCCTACATGTACTGTGATTTCTGAATTCCCTGAATCTTTTCACAATATTACGTATGGTAGTTGGTGAAAGACCTAAATTCTTCGCGATTTTGCATTTCGAAATGTGATTTTTTTTAATTTGTTTGACAATTCTCTCATGAAATTTGGCACAAAGTAATGAGCCACGATGCAGCTTTGCTTGCAAAGAATGAGATGCTCCTTTTATACCCAAACATGATACCTTTGTTGCTGGAACTGAAACGCACAAGAGTAAGCTTTTTCAAGAACCATTTATGCTTTTTGTTTTGCACAAAAACACACAATTTGCCTTCATTTTAAATCCCCGGGAAAACCGTAATCCCCAGGGTGGACTGTGTTTTTTGTACTTTTATTAGGTTAATATTGATGCTTCTGCTTAGAAATGATGTATGTGACGCAGCTGTGGCTGCAGTAAAAGAAGACTTGAGACTGAATTGTCTTTCTTGCTTTACTAATGGTAATTCTCGCTGCATGAGCCTGTGATGCAATGTCCTGTTATACTGCGTTTCTGTATAATATTCGCTGTGTCTCATTTCAGAGGCTGCGTCCTCCGGAGGTCGCAATTTGTAGGCTGCATACTTCATCAAGAAAAGTAACCGTAATAAAATTTACTGTTATTTCTTGTGAGGTGTAAAATACTGTAATTTATGTTTTACGTTGCAATTTAACTGTTGATTTGTTTCTATTGCCGCTAAAGGCCTAGGTTTGAAATGCACGGCCCAGCACCCTGAATTTTTTTTAACACCCTATATGATTCAGTTCAATTCAAGTTTATTTGTATAGCGTTTTTCACGATACAAATCGTTACAAAGCAACTTTACAGAAAATTACGTTTCTACAATATTTAGTAGTAGCTTATCAGTGGTGACTGTCAGTTAATGTTCATATGGCAGAAATGCACGGAAAAATCAATTAAAGACGTAATCAAACAGACGATGAACACTATTAACAGCAATTATTATATGATGCAATCAAACTTATAGCAAAATTTGATAGTTCTGTATGTTTCAGCGTTGGCATCATCTGAGGTTGGCATCATGATATTTTCTCAAACACATACATCTGCTTATCTCGCAGCATGAAAAAACAATTAAAGGTGACTAACACAACATAATGGCAGCAGGGGTCACTCATAAGTCATTACACAACTAATAAACTGTTAATTCTGCTGAAATACATACAGTAACACATCAAACAGTTTTGATGCTATATTGATTATGTTGCTAGGGGTGGTTGCTAAGGATGTTGCGCAGTGATACACAAAACCTTTAGGTGAAGTGGTCATAGCTGTGTTTTAAGGAGAATAAAACACATTTGTTGACCAATCAGAATCAAGGACTGGAACCATCAGTTATGCATATATTAGATTGTACATGCTCCTTTCTTGATGTTTTATGTTGTTCTGTCTCCAAAACATTATTGATTATTAATGTGTCTTGTTCTTGTGCACGCGCTCCCCTCTCCGGTCCGGGGCGCGAGGGGCGGCGGCTTCTTCCAGCGCCTGCCTCTTTCTCGTTGCCCACGGCGCGTGAAGGGACTAGACGGCCAGGCATCCTGGCCCGACGCCCGTGTAACGGGTGTGGTTCTTGTCCGGACCGCGGGTCCGGCAGCTCATGACTCTGGCGGCGCGGGAGTCCCTCTACGCACCCCTCCTGGACCCACGAGGACACCAGCGTGCATGCACGGGGAAGAGACCAGTCTCCCGAGGAGAGGCGCACTCGGCATTTAAACAGCGGCGGTAATGAGGCTCCATTCGGTTCAGGTGTGCCCCATCACACGCCCCCAGCCCTGGCTATTTCAGCGCCCCTCCTCTCTCATGCACCCACTCCTGTCGGGAGCCTGGCGAAGGGCGGTGATTAATGGACGGGGTGATGCTGATAAGTAGGGGGAGGCAGCCGACTCGTCACATGCAGTAAACATGAGGTACTTCTCTCAGTTCTGTGCCACAGACTGTGTGTTCCTCACTGATCACATACTGATGGGATGCATATACTGCCTCAGGACTGGACACAAAATGCACACGCGCACACACACAACACCCATGTCTCTGCTTAGAGACAAAGAACAAAACAATACTCTCATTTGCACATGATAAATACAAACAACTGCTAAATATAGTCCTTTCTTACTGAAATGCTGTGGCGGTGCTGTGTAGTAGTCACAGTATTAGATGATATTACCATGGTCCTGAAAGGATCATTATTTTTATACATAATGGTACTTACATAGTACACCATGGAACATGCCCAAATAACATGATGGAAACATGGTACTTTTGTTAGTGTGTGTTTTAAACAGGCCTGGCTTCAGAATCAAATCACTGAGGGTGCTTCTTAAATTGGTGAGGGTGCTTTAATATATATATATATAGCCTATATAGCTTTAAGTGAGGGTGCTATTGATTTCGTTTGAGGGTGCTTAGCACCCTCTAGCACCCCCGTAGAACCGGGCCTGGTTTTAAATATTGGTTTATGTGACAGCATTACTGATTACTGCAGCAGCAGCAGTTTTATATGTGTGCGAGGGAGTCCCCTCTGGGGACAATGAGGATGGCAGCTCTAGTTTGGCTGGGAACAGGCAGAAAGGGTTTTCTCCTCTTTTTGAAATAAAGAAAAATGGGTGAAGAAAAACACTCTCTTGGGAGAGCCATCACCATGGAAACAGAACAACTAGCATAACTTTTATTGGGTCACGAAATCTTACCTCACTGTTTTCTCACCTAATGTGGGTCCTTAAAATCTGCATACACAAGATGTCATGTGCACTTTGGACTCTGCTCCACTTTCTCCTTCTTGCACTCATTCTCAGTCTCTTAAGTGTTAACAAGACTTTCCTGTGTCTCATTAACAGAGTGTTTGGACCAGATTTGAAGGGCGATTGCATCACAAAGGTGCGACAAAAGGCTGTCCTAATTCAAAGGCTCCTTAAAATGCGGCCTGGAACTGCACCCTTCGTTTCTCAGGCAATGAAGACTTTAACAAATGGCCCCTTTCGCGGTCTACCCTACCCTACATGTAGAATCCATTGCGTGCCAGTGACGACAGGATTTTTTGAGAGAATTACACTTTTAAATGTAAGTACTGGGTTTCAACTTACTTGAATATCTAATTCTACAAATGTAAAAATAAATTTTTTTAAAGCAGTTAAAATGTTGACTTGTATTGTACTAAGATGCAATTTTATATAGTTTATACTCTTCGATTTTTACAGAAATGGACCAAAGTGAACATATTTTGACAGGCTGTGAACACCATTTTGTTTTCGGCCAGTTTAATATCACTTTCAAAAATGTCCAGTACAAATGTTACTGTCGTCAAACACAGCTGTCACAGTTGCTAGGCGACAAGATCAATCCTCCGTAGGCTAGAGAGTCCCATTTAAACAACAAGGTGTGGCCTTTGAATTCAGTCTCTGAATTGGGACGCAGCTATAGTCATGAGTTGCCTGTTCTTGTTGTCAGCCTGTGTCCTGCTGTTTGGTATTACTTAATGATTTGTTTGATGCAGGAGTTACCTGTATACATCCCTGCTGGAGGGCTCTGATCTGTATAAGTTCCTGTTTTAGCTATCTCTTGCTTGCAATCGTTCTCTGAATGCTGTTAAGCTAAAGACTCTGTGGGAAGAGAAAGACTGTTACCTGTTGATACTTACCAGTAATGCCAAGATCCTTAGTTGTAGTCCCTGCCGCTGTGGATATACCTTCTGTTCCCTGTAAGAAGAAAGTGACTGTTACCAGTTTTGATGAGCCCTAGAGACAGATCCCCAGTGAAGACCTCGTCACCTAGATGGCCATCGGCCCAAGACCACGAGAACCAGATGAGTCCTCTGCTCAATCTGACTTGCATTGCAGCCTGGAATTAAACACACCATGCTGGTTTCTTCTGGCCAGAGGAGAACTGGCCCCCGACTGAGCCTGGTTTCTCCCAAGGTTTTTTTCTCCATTTCTGTCAGCGATGGAGTTGGTTCCTTGCAGAGGTGTAAAGAGTATGTGAAAACCATACTTGAGTAAAAGTACAGATACCTTACAGTGAAAATTACTCCACTACAAGTTACAAATCACCAATTCCAAATCAACTTGAGTAAAAGTCTGAGTATCTGATTTTAACAGTACTTAAGTATTTTACTTGTACTAAATATAGGCTCAAAGATGTACTAGTCAAAGAGACATGATTACTTGACTAACGTTTCGACACAGTGTCGAGATCCCGAAGCGCAGAGGTTTCGAAACAGTTCTCCGAAGTGTGATTCGAAACACCCATGTCATGTGATTAAGACATCGGGGCGTTTCCCGAGTGTTTCCAGACCCGAATCTGCTTTTGATCGACAGGGTCGGGAACAAACCACACAATCGCACATCTCTCTTAACCTAACTCTCGTAAAGTATAAAAGTGGAGTTAATGCAGCAGAATAATTAATATATTTAAATAAAAATCTTTATATGTAAAAAATGCCAGGCATTGTGGCTTGATGTCTTTTATTAATGTTAATTTTTTCATGACCAAAATAACATATTCACAAAGAGTTCATTCAGTTGTCAGAGAGATTTTACAACACATTACAAGAACAGAACAATTAAAAAAACAACTTTCAAATATGTATTATAATTATATACATGCTTCACCTGGGATTCAAACTTAAAGTGACAGGTTCTGACAACATGCCACCGTAGAGATGGGTGTCGAATTGTTTCGAAGCCTTGGCACATTTGCTTTGACTGTTTCAGTGTTTCATGAAGCCTCGCTCTGCCCACCACTAGACATGATAGGGAAAAACTGTAACATTGTGGAGAAGCCGGCAGAGGCAAGGATAGAATAACTAGAACAAACAATAAGCCAAAAACCACAGGAAACAAACAACAGAACAATCATTACATTCAACAACTCACAAAGAAACTAAAGAAACACTAGGGCTATATATACACAGGGGGCTAACAAGCTTAACAAGATAACAAGACACACCTGGGGAGACTAATCAAGGGGAACCAATGATCAAACGGACTACAAACTGACCACAAACACCACGGGAGTAAGGAAGTGACATAAAAGTCCAAGACAAGGCACAGAAAATGTATCAAAAGCAAGAAAGAGTTGATTTGTGAGAACAATTATGTTTATTTTCTAAAACCAAAATAAAACTGAGCACCTCAAAATTGCAAAAACAACAACAACAATATCCTTCAAAAAGGATAGATAAAATAATGTTAAGTAAAATTAAAAAGCCGAAGCCTTCTTGTAGTGGATGTGCTGGTTTCGGCCTCATTGCCGGCTGCAGTCATGTCCTAATCTTACATATAAAATACCTGTGATTCACAACTACTTGCTAAGGAACTCGCATTCACATAAAGTAGCCTTGTTGACAAGTTTGGGTAAGTAAGGACAAAACTCATAAGATCTAGGACTATCGTGCCCTGTAGTAGGCAATTTCACATCTTTTGTAGCAGAAATAAACTGCTGCAGAAAAAGCTAGGTCCATGCAAAATGTAATGTGTAACTGCAACACTCATTTCAAATGTAGTGAAGTAAAGAGTACAGATACTCATTCAAAAATGTAGTAGAGAGTAAAAGTTGCTAATATCTTTGATATTCAGTAAAACTACAACGTATCCAAAAAGATACTCAAGTACAGTAATTAGTTACATTTACTCAAATACTTTACACCTCTGGTTCCTTGCCACTGTCGCCCTTGGCTTGCTTAGTTGGGGACAAAATTTCTGGCAATACTGTCGACTTGATTGCACAGACACTATTTGAAAAGAACAGAACTGAGCTTGATGATAACATCACTGAACCAACAATGAACTTACTTTAGCTGAAAAATATACTGTTTACTATTGTCCTCTAGCATTATCAGCATACGTTTTTCCTGTTTAACACTGTAAAGCTGCTTTGACACAATCTATATTGTATAAAGTGCTATATAAATAAAGGTGACTTGACTTAACTGTTTTATACATTAGTTGGTATCTACATCTTTTGATAAAGCTGACCTACTTGTTTACCTACTTGCTTAAGTTTTTGCCAATAAATGCCCACAAATTGGTCTTAACCTATTTCTGAGTTAGTGTGTCATTATAGAAGGCAAGACCGTCAATATGGCTTCAGTGGGAGATGTTATGTGCTCCATATATCAAAATGGCCATAAAGACGCTGTGCAGTGCCAGTTGTGAAAAAATACAGTCTTTGCATTGCCTTTCTTCTGATCCCAACATTAGGAAAGAGTGAACTTTATATTTCATGAAGTTCCAGCCTGCGTCAGTAAGAACTTGGTCCTTTGTTCACTTCATTTTACCGCGGATACGTTTACAGACAAGGCACAATTCCACACAGAATTTTCTGAAAGATTAAAACTAAAAGACAATGCTGTGTCGACTATATTGGATCCGACAGTAATGTCGCACCACACAAGTGTGAGTAACTGTTTTTATTATTATGTGGACACTATTGCTTTGTCTGTTATTACAGATCGTTTGATATGTACTGAGTATTTATGCATTTTTAACCTAAATCACAGCAGCGTCCATCTGTGAAGGATATAGGCTGTCAAACATTCATAACTGTTAGCCAATCATAGCAGTGGGCGTTTACTTCCGAGTCTACAATCCACCACGCCTATTCAAACAGAGCAATCTGATGAGGGCGGACACAACAGGACAGAAAATAGCCTATTACTTCTAAATTATGATGTATTTTTATGTAAAAATTCTGATAACATTACTACCTCCTGCCTGGCTCTGATTTCTCACGTGTATTCACCCTTTGAATTGTTCTTCTGGATCTGATGCTTGCTTGGCTTTCACCTCTCCTAGTGTCCTTGCTGGTAAAGGTAGTCCCAGACTCAGTGTCTGTCAGCTCTTGTTTGTTTTCTGCCTTGTTTTTTTTGTTTTTTATAAATAAAGTTTGTTACCAAAGGTTTTTGGCACCAAACCTCACAGTTTCCATTTTGGTTAGGATGCTGTTCTTGACTAGATGGCTGTAGGCAGTAGACAGCCAAGGACCTCACTAGGTTTTGGAACTGAACCACTGTTTGTGTCGTAATGAGCAGGCACGTGCACACATAGACATCAAAGGGGGCTTGAGCACCTGCCCTTTTTCTTCCTTGAGAGAAATTGCCCTTTTTTCTGGGGAGTATTTTTTTTATGAATATATGTATATATGTGTGTGTTTCTGTTTGCGCACAGCTTTCCCTGTCAAACAAATAAAAAATCTAAATATCAAGTTGAGACTTTCTCCCCTCCGCGTAGCACAGCAGTGTAGTACACATTGATCGGCACATCACAGTTAGTCAGGCAGAGAGCCGCAGAAGTGAAGCCATCCCTCCCTTTCCAGTAGTGTTTGTCTTGGTGTGGAGGTGAGTGGTGATGAACAACATACTAAGCTACCTGTGCCTCGAATTTACAGCTAATTATCCAAAAGACAAAAGCTAAATATAGC
>NW_015662265.1:261113-280706 GCF_001515625.1 Sinocyclocheilus rhinocerous | reverse complement strand
ATTTGCTTGGTAACAGCCCAAATGACTTATAATATGAATTGACTGATTCAAGTTAAGAATCTGACTGAAAAGATGATGCACACTTTTAGAAAAAATGGCTTTATAAAGGTAAAAATGCCCATAAAAGGTAAAAATCAATTTAAACTTATTGGAAAAGATGAATTTCTATCACTGTTGTGAACTGATCACCACACAGAATATGCAGAATATCAAAAACTTTAGAAGTCAGCTGTCTACGGTAGTCCTTATCAACCTTATCCTTATCAAATATCAGCACAATAACACACTCAGCAAAATGTTGTCTAATTATCGTTATCGATAAAATCCCAGAAAATATCGATATATATTTTTGTTAATATCGCACAGTCTAGTAGTTATATTTAACGTTTTGTTTAGGAAAAAATTAAAATAAATATGAGAAGTGCCCTTTTTTCCACTTGAGCTCCTGCCCCTCAAAATGTCTGTGCACGTCCCTGATAATGAGCAAATGATCACACACACAATCCTGAGACACTTCATCACTAACCTTCACTTCACTTTCTGGCAAATTGTTTTTGATAATATTAGAAGAGGGCTCCAACTCTTTCACATCCATTTACTGTAGTTACAAAGTTACTTACTGTTAATAGAATGTCTAAAGTGGACTATCGAAATAAAGTGTAACCCTAATATCATTACACTTTTGCTTAATCAACATGTTTAAATCAGCCTAATTAAATCTTAAGTAATGATTTGAAGTCAATACATTAACTGAATTTGTTTGCTTTAGAAGTAAATGAATTAGATCTGACGTCTGATCTGTGCAGCACTCACCTTCATGACGGGTTGAGCAAAGTATTTGGCACTCCAGTCACAAAGACCCGTCTGCAGACTCACACTGATGAAGCTCCTGTGAGCGGCGGCCTCATCTCCATCCTCAGCAGTCTGAGAAATACACAGACAAATGACAACATGCAACTGAATTGCCAAAGGTTCTTACATGAAAACTAAAAAAAAAAAACAGCATGACATTAACATTAATCATTGAATTTAGTTTGAAATAAGTCTTATGCACATCAGGACTGCATTTATCTGTAAAAACAATAATATTGTGAATCATTATTACAATATAAAATAACCTATTTTACTATATACTTAAAAAGGTAATTTATTCCTGTGATGGCAAAGCAGAATTTTCAGCAGTCATTATTCCAATCTTCAGTCACACGCTCCTTCAAAAATCATTCTAATATGCTCAAGCAACATCTCTTATTATTATAAATGTTCAAACAGTGAATAATTATCGAGTAACATTTAACTTACTATTATACATATTTTATGGAAACGGTTACTTTTTTTCAGGATTCTTTGATAAAAAAAAACAAGTTTAAAAGAACAGCATTTATTTAAAATGGAAATGAATGGAATTTAATTCATCCTTGCTATATAAAAGTATACATTTATATATAAAAACACATAAGTGACAATATATAACTGAATCACCAAATAAACCCTGACAGGGTGATTAGGTCTTGTACAATGACCTTCTGACTGTGCTTTATTCTGCTTTTTATGCAACTGTTTATATGAACATTCAGTTAAAGTCAGTTCATTGTTGATTTAGTGATGTCATCATCCAGCTCAGTTCAGTTATTTTCAATTATATGAATATGAAATAATAATTTCATTTGAAATGATTTTATTATTCGTTATTTTTAGGTTTTTTTTTTTACATCATTTAAATTATTTTTTATTTTTATTATTTTTTATATTTATTTTTATTTATATATTGTTCATCCATAGTCCTCATTTTCTCTCATCCAGCTCTTTATGTGTCTTACGGGTTTCTTGTACATCAGAGAGAAATTTTCCTTCTTTAACTGGAGACTACCGAGGTTCTAGCCATCTAACAAAGGTTTTATGCTCTACAGTCGTAAATTCAAGACATAAATTTTGTGTTTTTGCAAAGTTTGCATCTTAAGCTGTTGTGGTGTTCATTCACAATGTTTCTAGATTATTGTTTAGAGTGATCAGATGCATTTTAAATAATTGCTAAAAGCTTCATTGGCCAAAAAAATTTACTTTTCACAAAAAAAAAACAAAAAAAAGGTTTTTTGATCCTGACGCAAAATGCCCAGCTAACATTAATTGACTAATCATATCAGCAGCACATGTGAAAGTGTGAATGAGTAGGGTACAACGGGGCTAAAGGCGCCCCGGGGTAAAAGGCGCCTTTGATATTATTTTTATCTAAACCACTAGATGGCACAAAAACGTGGCGTTGTACTTTCCAAAACATTCGCTTTTCAAGATGCACGTGTATATTTGTCTGATTCTTGACGCGATCGTGCGCAACAGTGCAAAGTTGATTCTGTGCTTGATCAAATATTTTATGTTGTAGATTTAAGTAGCAAGTGAGAATCGCTAAAATTAATGCATATATTTTGAGACAAAGGTCTTTATGATTTTCAGTTTTGTTTAAGATAATTAAAGCAACCGTTTTTAAATAACGAAATAATATAAAAATTAACTTTTCACAAAAAACACATTTCACTGTTTTTTGATCCTGACACAAAATGACCAGCTAACATTAATTGACTAATCATATCAGCAGCACATGTGAAAGTGTGAATGAGTACTAGTCAGGTGAAATCACTATTATACTAATTAGATTGTAAGAGCAGACTGATTGCTAAAAAGGAGGGAAGAAGCGCTTCCAATCATTGTGTTCTTGTTAGCAATGGTTACCTCCAAAGAAACACGTGCAGCCATCATTGCTTTGCATCAAAATGGCCTCACATGCAAGGAAATTGCTACAAAGAATATTGCACCTGAAAGAACCACCGGATCATCAAGAACTTCAAGGAGAGAGGTTCGACTGCAGTGAAGAAGTCACAGTACAGCTGGTTGTGGATAGATCTGTGGGAAACCAATATCACTGTTTTACCTGATCAGGGCCCTTGTCAAACATCTTCCTGATGCGTGGGAACTGCTGTGAGTGGGGCGCCTGACCACCCAGCGTTGGTGTGTATGGTAGACGAGAGGGCGGCCCCTCTCGGACCGGCGGTTTGGGCACTTCATTGGTGAGGCTGGAGCTGGAGGCACCAGGCATAGGTGGAGATCCGCTGGAGGGAGATGAAGAGCGTTTGGATCTGTGGGAAGCACTACAACACCAACAAGCATGGCCATAACACACAGATTAATGCGCTGCAAAAGAACAGGGCCAGCATGCATTGCAATGCTGCATGTTAAAACAAAATCAACAGCAATAGCCAAGCATAGCCAATAAACATATTCCAAAAGGAGCAGGATGCTGTTTAATAAATGCAAAGGAGAGTAAAATAAGAGAAATGCACAAGCTATTACATTCTGCTTTGTCACCTGTTATTTAAAAAAAAAAATCATTCCAGGTTACTATACGGTCCTGACGCTGATTTTAAGCAAATTAAATACATATTTAAGTATTTATAACTCACCCTGCTTGATGTATGAGTGTTCCTTTGCTGGTGGGGCTGGCAGGTGCTGATTGGGTCAGAGATCCTGAGTCCAGAATCCTCTGTGTACGAGCGTTCATGGTGGCCTGATGTGAGAAGCAGTGGCAGAAGGCAGATGCATTACAAAAATGTAAAAGTCTAAAACTGTGCATCACATAGCCCTGCACTGCAAAAAATGCTTTTCAAGCTTAGATTTTTTGTCTTGTTTCCAGCCAAAATATCTAAAAATTCTTAAATAAAGAAGGATTTTCTAGACAAGTAAAAATTATTGTCTTGTTTTCAGAAAAACAAGTCGAATTTAAGAAACAAGCAAAATAATCTGCCAATGGGGTAAACAAAATAATCTTATTTCAAACAGAAAACAAGATTATTTTGCTTACCCCATTGGCAGATTATTTTGCTTGTTTCAAGCAAAAACTCACTTAATTTTGACTTGTTTTTTTCTGAAAACAAGACAATAATTTTTACTTGTCTAGAAAATCCTTCTTGATTTAAGAATTTTTAGATATTTTGGCTGGAAACAAGACAAAAAATCTAAGCTTGAAAAGCATTTTTTTGCAGTGCAAGTACACCAAAAGCAGCAAAAATTCAAGGAAAACCTACATTAACAGTCTAAATTTATGATCTACTGTACCTGTACAACAGTGACTACTGTGCCATTTAAAAGTTGTGTATCTAAGTGCTAGAAGAAAAAAAAACTTTCTGGTGGCCCCGTAGTATTTTAAGTAAAATGTAGTAAAAGTTAATGTGTGCAAATATAGAGAATGCATCTCTGTTTGAGCTGCAATCCTAGAGACAAAAGTAACAGCAAAACTCTTCCTCATAACTATAATCACAGCCTAAAATGGTAAAAATCTGAAAATGTGCTGTTTATAAAAACAGAGCAAGTTGACTTATCTGCTTCATCTAAATCTAGTTAACAATCCCATCCTCTCACTGCCATCTGGAGAGATGGTCTAATCTGATTTATATGCTAAAACCTGCTGGGAAGCGAAAGAGAGGTAGATTCATCATGATTGAGTAGACGGAAATAAAGTTATTCTGTGTTTGGGCTGCAGATCAAACATTAAAATGACTGTGTTTGTCTCCCACAGATTCATTAAGTTAGAAAAGAAAATAGATATGAATATTGAAAAGATATGATATGGATTATTGAAATGTAAACAATAATCAGTGATAGGGACAGGAGGAGAGAGAAAAAAATATTTATAAGACCAAATAAATCGGATATAAATAAATACATTTATGTTCTTAGTTACAACCCCCATAAAAGAGAGACACTAGCTATGTTCCAAAATCTAGCGATTTGCCTTGCTATAAGACTAAGTGTCCACTGACATTAAGCACCGCAGTGGCTTGAGGGTGTCTACACTAAAAGTGTCAAAGCAATCTTCCATATGTTCTGTAGTTTAAGTCCTTAAGGCTTTAACATAGTTTGCTGCTACTATGTTGATAAGCTAGCAGCATGATACTTTAAAAATCACAAATGCTTCACACATTAAAAATATTAGTTATAATAATTTGTTTTATTACACATTTTAAAATATTTTTATTATTAAATTAAGGGCAAATGCATTTCCACTTGATTTTTTTTTTTCTCACCTAGCTTGTCACAGAGCATTTTGATAATTAAGATGCTTACCTTTTAGAAAAGCCATGCATCATCATGAGCATATACTGTATGATGCCCTAAAATTATACTTCTTATTTAACGTAGTTTGCACAAACACATAATTTCATAGTTTGCTGCTATGTTTTCCTCTAAATCCAAATCTGTTGTATTATTTAAATCCAAGATCTAATCTAGAAGGATAAAAGCAGAGGCATCACAATGGCACGGGGGTGGAGCACCATTAAACAACACTATACTTGCACACCGTTAATAATTTATGAAAAACAAAATATAAGCTCATCTTATCCGATTCTCATGTGAGATTGAGTTTATATATACTTGAAAAAAAATCACTGAAGTGCTTATGAAGCTGGTACTCCAAAAAAAAAAAAAAAAACTTTAAAAGTCTGCTTCAAAAACGAAATTCCATTGTTAGTTATTTGGCTGCAATCAGGCTCAAACTGATGTAGACATGATGCAAGCAGACCTGAGAAAACAAGCAAGAATGTCTGATACTCTGTCAGAGGATTTTGGGAACTCCGACTACCCCTCCTCAGTTTGAACTCTGTAACAGGGGATTGTAACAACACTCAAGCTTCAACTTAAAAACATAACTCAGTATGGTGTATGAAAAGAAGATTTTTAGTAATGCGAAAAAGCTAATCAGTCTGCAGTAACTGTGTGTTTCCCAAAGTCTCTGCATCTTGCTTATGCTAGATGATGTCAAATTGAGAGTAATGTGATGACAAATATATTAATTAGTGAAGCCTCACAGACCTCTGAGAACCACATAGAAAGCCACTTCTAAGTAACTTCTACGTGTTGCTTTAGGCAAAATCATGAACATGGATTCGAAAAAGTAAATTCAGCTAAATTTATATGAACTTACATGAACTCAAATGAACAGAAAACCAAAATCAAAAACCAAAAAATGTGGCCATGTAAAGCTTGCCACTGTTTTAAGTAAGCAGTTAAGCTGAACTTCTGGAAACCCTTGAGCAATGTAATTTTGAGGAAGCGCTTTGACAATGTAGTTCGCCAAGCTACTAGCTAGTCATAATTTGAAGCAGTTAAAGATACTCTTTTGAGCAAAGAATTTGTTATCAAGACACCCAGGGAAAAAAAGCAAACAACAGTAAATTGAAGATCTGCTAGCTTAGTACAAAGCATTGCAAATTACGATCAGAATGGTACAATATCAAATTTCTGATTTATATTCACTGGTATAAAAACAAGCCTCAAATTTACAAATTTATACTGAAAGAAAATATTGAAAAGATCCTATACATAGCAATGAACAGAAAATTACCAAAATATTCATGTGAATCTTTTCATTTACATTCTGAACAAACCAATAATTAATTCGACTTACCAACGAAACATATGGGAGAGGGACGAAACAACTGACTAGAATGAATGTTCCCTCAGCATTCTTAATAGTAAAGCTACATAGAAAACAATGTGAATTAAAAAAAAATTATATACTGCTTGATGTTGGTGAATTGTTACTGGACAAGCTGCAATATTAAGAAAACAGCAACTGAAAATGCAGTGTCTCTAGTTTTATCTAGTGGATAGGGATAGGGATAGGGATGTGAGTAGGGACTCGTCGGCCATATATGAGGAGTCTGAGAGGAAGCAGGGTACTGACACAGCTTGCACAGCAGATACTCAGACACAGAAGTCAGTGGTGGTGGTTGTTAGCTTCTTAACTTACAGGTGCCTCTCAGAGCGGCTGCTCATATTACCAGGCCACAGGGAGCCATTTCTTTTTAATTGCATTTGCTTAATAATAACAAACAGGGCTGAATGTGGAAAGTTTAATAGTAGGACGTATAAGGCTCAGATGTAATATGTGGGCTTGTGTATGTGTGGACACATGTTAGACACATAAGTGCATGATTTCTGGATTCTTACAAAAAAAGTACTGTGGCAGTATGGAATTGAAAGGTATCAGATGGTAATAAAGATTTATGATTAGAGCTAAAATTGCCTCCTTGATCCATTTCATTGCATTCATCCACTTTCATTACATGGAAGAGAGAAGTGTGAACATTCTTAAAAACACAGTGGGTCCTATTTACTAATAATTGCATAGATTATGTGTATTCATACGCACATTCGAACTTCTCAAGAAAACTTTCTGCCTAATTCACAACATGCGCGTAAGCACATTAATTTTTCTTAACCTTGTTCTAATGTTAGTGAATTTGGAGTATTCTAAATAAGCAGCCGTGAGCACGAGGTGAGTCTTTTTTATAAAACACACCCAAACCATCTCTATATAACGGCATTCCACACAACCTTTCCTTGACAGTTTTTTGAAACTCTCGTCAAAAATATGCCGCTCTCTACAGACATGCTCTTGCCAGATCCTTGTGCACTGCCAAGTGTGCCATACTCAAAACTAGTTCAAACACAATAAACACCTTAAGCACTTTTTCCTACCCAATTTCTTCCTACCAGTCAACTTTTAATTTAATATGCTTTGATACAGCACTCTGTGAACAGCCACCTCTTTCAGTAATGACCTTCTGTGACTTACCCTCTTTGTGGAGGGTGTCAATGATTGTCTTCTGGACCATTGCCAAGTCAGCAGTCTTCCCCATTATTGTGGATTCAAAGAACAAGAGATACCCGAAATTTACACTGTAGGGATTGTCATTTAATGAAACTCAAATGTAAATATTCTAATATTTTGAGATACTGGATTTTTGACTTTCATGAGCTGTAAGCTCAAATCACCAAAATTAAAACAAATTTTTTTTAAAATGTTTTACTTTACATTTAATGAATCTAGAATATATGAAAGTTTCACTTTTTGAAATAAGTTACAAAAAATGAACTTTTTCCACGATATTCAAATTTTTTTAGATGCACCTATACAAATATATAGATATAAGAAGAAACAGCAGATAAATATGTGAGCACAGTGAAATGGGGCAGATGTAATTAGGCTCCCAGGAATGTCTGTACCTTGTATGCAATGCTGTTGAGAACCTTCATGGCCAGATCAGAGACATCTGGAAATGGATCAGCTGCAAGATGCAGTAGCACCCTCCAAATCTGAGTATATACACTGTTAAAAGACACTCCTGAAAAGATAAATCACATTTCAACACATTTTGTTAGTTTCATTAAAAAAAAAAAAAAAAAGGGAATGATGCATTCAGATCCTTCCTAAGACATTCTTTTTTAAAAAGGTACTGCTGAGGTACCTTGATACAGTGACACTATCAAAATACAGGGCTACTTTTATATGGTATTGAATGATTAACATTTTCATATACAATGACAATTAAATCATACTTACAAGAATATTATGGTATCATCATGAAAAACACAATCACAAAACAAAGCAATATTATGGTACTTTACAGCAGTATCAATAAGAATTTTGCAGGGAATAAACAAATACTAAAGCATTCTCTCTTTTATTCAGTCACACCAGTTTTTACAGGACAGTTTAAGGTCAGTTGTTTATGATTTTGTCAATATGTCCAATAAAAGAAACAGATGAAACTGAATATCCAGTACAGTCATTAAGGTCACTAATTACTTCACCTCCTTGTTCCAATAAAAACAGGACTATCGATTTACACAATAGAAATAAGCAGATCTAATCCATCTTTCATTAGAAGCGGTCATTACTGTTATCAGGATGTCATTGACTGGTCTGGAAATTATGTGATTTCAGAAGCAGGAAACAGCTGTGGGAACACGTTGATTTCAATCTGACATTTTCTCTCCTGTCCCTGGAGTGAACTGGCAACCGCAGCTGACATTATCATTTTTTTGTTTTGTTTTTTTTCCCCTCCCAATTCTCGTGCATTTTCATTCCGTCATCATCTGCAGAATGCCACCCCCCATTTCTGTCACTATAGTTCATCCTGCTCTGCACCATTCAGGCGAACAAGACACATTTCTTCAATTACGTAGTGGTGCCATTCTCACCTCATCATGAGACTGGGTGCAATTGCCATCTGTGCGTGTGTGTTACCGTCAACATCCTATCCACTGGACGAGTGTGCCTGTGCTGGAGTGTGTATAAGTGTGTGTGAACATCAAGAGCCCACCAGTCAGATGAGCGTATTTGTGATGCAGAAAGAGTGTGTGCATTCCCTGTGGTGCTGCGTGAGAGTGGAGCCCCTCATCATTGGCATGCACATTGTGTCTGCCAATGCACGCACAATCCAAAGCACTTCATGAACACACTCTCCAGAGACACCTCCTCCAACTTGCTCTCTCTTCGTGCACTTTTCTTTATTCACACAAAAACAGCAGGTATGGAGAGCAGATGTACATTGATCTGAAAGCTAATAAACAGTTTTCTGACCCTCACTCTAATAGCCACTTCACCTAAATGCTGATCTTAAGCCATTTCACCTGAAATTAGTAGTAACCTTTGATGGACCAAAAACAAACTAATTTAAATTTTGCAGCTAAGAGAAATCAATAACCGTTGAATAATCAGCAGTTAAAGTATAATATGGGAAAAGGCGGGGCTCTAGCATACTCCTTTATTTTTATTGGCCGATGTAAACAGAGCCATAATTCTCCACAGATGGTCATGAAATATTCAGCAGGACTGCAGTGGTGTGCTGTCAAAACCTGCCACAGTTTCAGAAAGCACTAAGAAATGGACCCATTAGGAAGTTAGAGGTTTATAACACTGACAAAATATTTCACTAACCATAGCAGATCAGTGTATTATGATATTATTCCAGTGCTTAACATACTTCTCTAGGGAACGTTAAAAGCTCTCGCTCATATTCCATGCATCAGCACTGGAGAAATGTGGATATGAGCAAAAAGATACAAGTAGACTATTGACCATTAAATTCCAAGTTGGAATTTACAAGATCAGGCCAGTGTAATGATCTGTATAAAGGCTGTAACTGCTTAAACATTCACCAGTTGCTTCGAATGAACTACATGATGTGCTGATTGATTAATTAAAGTAGACACAATAAATTGCATATCAATATTTACTCAAAAAATCCCAATCATTAGAGGACGACTGAATAAAGTGATGAATAAACATTACAAAAACTTTTAGAAGATTTTGGATGAATGAATAAATAAATAAATTTAAATAAATAAACAAATAAATACTTAAACACAAAAATGTTCCATGACTCATCCAGTCATCCATGATCACAATTTTGCTTTATAAAAATTCCCATTTTAAACTATAAAAATGATAAAAATTGGAAACAAGTTTGTTTAAATACATTCAGTTTCATCAAAAATGTGACCCTGGACCACAAAACCAGTCTTATGTTGCACAGGTATATTTATAGCAATAGCCAAAAATATTGTATGGGTCAAAATTAAAATAATATTGTATTGTATCGGTCAAAATGATCAATTTTCTTTTATTATGCTCATCAAGGCTGTATCTATTTGATTAAAAATACAGAAAAATATTTGGTAAAATATTACTGCAATTTAAAATAACAGTTTTTTATTTTAATATACTTTAAAATATAATTTATTCCTGTGAAGCATGAATTTTCAATCCTTCAGAAATCATTCTAATATGCTGATATATAATCAGTGTTGGAAACAGTTGTGCTGCTTAATATTTTTTGGAACATGTGATTTTACTTTTTATACATCAAAAAATCAGAGAAAAAAGTATCCAAATAGTTGTATCTCGGCCAAATATTGTCCTGTCCTAACAAACCATACATCAATGGAAAGCTTATTTATTCAGCTTTCAGACCAGAGCTTTTGTGGTCCAGGGTCACAAATACTAACATACAACTTATCCAATATAAAGTAATACATAGAACACACCTAACCCAAAACGAATAGTTTAAAATGGGAATGACAGATTCAAACAAATGTGTGCACTGCAATCTCAATATACAAGATGAAGTCCATATGCTCTCTGGTTGTGCACCCTGGTTACTATAGGCTAAATTTTGGAAAGAAGTCACTGCAAAACTGTCTACTGTCCCTCCCTACTTCTGTCTCTATATCACCAAGAAAACAATTCTGGCCAACTGGAAAAATAAAATATCCACTACACAATGGCTACAGGTACTATCAGTCCATAAAAAGGAACACAGATGGTGATTTTCAAACACAAATTACCTCAATTTAAACAAATATTTAGCACCATTGCTTGTGTAAATGATAAATGAATGTGTGTGTGCGAATATATATATATATATATATATATATATATACACACACACACTGCCATTAAAAAGTTTGGTATCAGTTAAAGATTATAAAGATTTTTAATGTTTTTTTTATTTTAATATACTTTAAAATATAATTTATTCCTGTGAAGCAACGCTGAATTTTCAGCATCATGACTCCAAGTCTTCAGTGTGACATGATCCTTCAGAAATCTTCAGAAAGTTTGGGGTCAGCAATTTCTTTCTTTCTTTCTCTCTTTCTTTCTTTCTCTTTTTTAAAATAAATTAATACTTTTATTCAGCAAGGATGTGTTAATTGGATAAAAAGTGATAGTAAAGAAAATATTTCTATTTTGAATAAATGCTGTTCTTTTTAACTTTTTATTCATCAAAGAATCAAAGAAAAAAGTATCACAGGTTCCAAAAAATAAAATAAAAATAAAATTAATCACCACAACAATTTCAACACTGATAATAAATCAGCATATTTCTGAAGGATTATGTGACACTGAAGTCTGGAGTAATGGGCTGATGAAAATTCAGTGCTGTGTAATAGCCAAAATATTTGACCTTTTATATGTTGTTTTCAAATACTCTGCAACTTCACTTTAAGCAAACACCTGCTATAAAAGACGCCACGAATCAACCAGTAACCGTGTAAACTAAAGGTGCTTTGAACTCTGGACTCTGCTGTGTTCGCACTTAGTTTCCTCCATTGCCTGGCTACTGATTTCTGTATGCAAAGCACAGTCACTCCTGGAGGTTAAATAAGGACTGTAGAAACAGCTTCATACTTTAAATGAATTAGTAACAGATTATATAAAACCGAAGAGGGGATAAGGAGGAGGATATAAGGAAAGGATGGGTTGACAGGAGGTCAGAGGAGAAATATGAAATGAAGAGGTTTTGTAAGGTGCTGGTGTAGATTCTGCACTGATGTTACTCAGAGGTGTGAGGGGATGACGACTTAAAAAGGAGAATATGAACAGCATTCAGTACATGTAAAACTGTATCAGTTTACATAAAAATGTAAATTCAGCCATCATTTCTTCATCCTCTGGCTGTTCCTTTTCCATGAATTCACAGAGAAAACAGTTTTATTCAAAGCAACTCTGACAAAATATGCAACAGCAATTAAACAAAAGAGAACAAAAGGAGTATTACCATACCAAACCTCTGTGAGTAAACCTGTATGTTTTTCTCTTACATGCAAAAAAGAAAGAAGAACTTTTGCTAAATGCACAAGCTGCTATTTTATAATATCATATACAAATTAATGACACTGATGAACTGTCAGATTCACACCAACGACAACCGGCAAAATCATATGTTTTAGAACATATTTTAGAATATGCTTTTAGGGGTTTTCAAAGTCAAAGACAGCGGGCTTCCCTTTTGACACAAAGTAGTAGCAACCTCCCCCCTGAATTCTGACAACTAAATACAGTGAAGTGTGTTCCTAATCTATGACTCACTGCAATCATCTTTGATCCTTGAATGTAATAGTCATCCCTCAAACGGGGGGGGGGTGAGTTCTCAATAGTTGTGGATGTAAACATATTATACTGTAAAGAAGGCATCAAAACAGCCTTCTGGCAGTTTGCTTTAAATATGGGTTAATGTGACATGGAAAGTGTGTCAGGAGTTGTGGTTGCATATCTATTATGGGCCTGCAGTATGTGCAGTTCATGTTGACCTGTTAAAATCAGCCATCAGGTCAAAATTATAGTGAGATTAATAAAATATAGATGAAGAGTGTTATCAAAAGTGGTGTGTCCAGGGCTTAAAATGAACACTTGCCAAGCACCAAATGGGATAATAATAAAAAACAGCTTCAGTGCAGTGGCATAAGTTTGTATTAAAATGTGTCGGGGACTAGGTTGTGTGTGTGTGTGTGTGTGGGGGGGGTTGCTGTGAAGTTGTCATGGCAATGATATACATTGCCGGTTGATTTCCCTTTACTGGATGCACTATAAATGTCGCAAGAAGCAGTAAATATATATGCATAAATTAATTTGTACAGAACATCATCAGACTTCTCTGGATCAGTTCCCACTCATTTGTGTGCGTATTTCTCCGTGCAATGTACAGTACAGTAGCCGCACAACACCACCAGCACGAGTGGCAGCAGTGCAGTATCCTCTCTTTTACTTTGTGATATAAGCCTCCAACATGCCTATTTTTTTTTAAATGGTTTCAAAAAGTGATTATTATGCTACACTATACTATACTATATTTCAGATTATTATACATTTAAAGAGGTGTGCATTATGCCACTAAATAAATACAACGATAGAAAATGTGGATTACATGGGAAAATTATTACAGTGTTTCTCAATCGATTTGACACATTTCTCCAAACTCAGGTCACTGTTCTCAAACACAGTAATCTGAACACTTTGTAATAGTCCTAAACAGATTATAAGTTTTCATTCATTTCATACAAATTACAAATCATGCGCATAATTTTCTCAAAACACTATGCACAAAACTCTCAAATGTTTTCATAATGGTTAATACAACCAATACTTTAAAATATATTTTAAAAGCAATTGTAGCTTCTTTTATTGGTTTTACACAAATCACAAATATTTATGTACCATTTGTCCAAACACAACAAACTAAATTCTGTCATTTGTCATTCTATCAAATGAACATGGTGTATTTTATCTAAACTGATAACTACTCAGTTAATCATAAACTCAACACAGGAAATGCAGCTTTCCTAATCATTAAGACATTTATCACAATTGCTTTAGATTAATAATAAAAGGGAAAGTATACAAAGAGCACAAAAGAATATGCAATAAATAAAGAAAGAAAGAAAGAAAGAGGTCTAAGTCTATAAGGCGGATAGGGGAGAGAAAGGGGCGTAATGAGAGAAGAAGAAGAGTGGAACAGGTAGAAAGAGATGAGCAGAGAGGAGGATGTGAGAAAAGAGGAGAGGAGAAGGAAAGGGAGAAGGGATGATTAGAGAAGAGGGCATTGGTCTAGTGGAAAGAGCAAGAGGAGAAACTGTAAGAAGACATGGACAGAGAAGACGTGGACAACAGGTTGGAAGAAGAGGTAGAAGGTGCAGATGTAAAAAAAATCATGGCCTCTCCTTTAGAGAAGCTTCAGGAAAAAGTTACTATGTCAATACACTTATAAAGTGTTGTACTATGATTGTTGATTGTTTAGATTTTTAGTCCTCCTGGGACAACTTCTGTTATTTACTGTGAATGTCCAAACATTTTTCAGAATTTAAGTTCAAGAACATTCAGGTGGACAATCAAGATTATTTTGTTGACATGGTGGTCCAGAACAACATCACCAGCCACAAAGCAAGAGGCCTGTGGAGATGTTGAGACAGGAGCTTTTCAAGCATGGATTCAATTTTAAATTTTTTTTTAATTTTTGGGTTACATTCTGCAAAGAAGAATGGGCCAAAGCTCTACAGCAACGCTGTACAAGACTGCTCTGTAGTTATCAGAAGCGTTGCTTTGCAGATTTTGTTGCTAAAGGTGGAACAACCAGATTTTAATTATCTTTATTTAATGGTATTATAGTATATGATTTTATAGTTTTACTAGTTTAATTTGTCACATGGGTGATAGGTGTTGGGTAAATGTGTATTTTAATTTGTGTATTTATGCAACTATTGATGAATATGTTTTATAATCAATAGAGAACACACCTATAGTTTTGATGTTAATATTTACTTTTAATAAACACATTATTAGAAAAAATGCAGTGCTTCATTTTGCAGTAAAGTTGGCTGTTTGATTAAAATATGCATGTGCTTAAATGGCTGTGTTAATTGTTTTGAGAGCAATTACATTGGAGAAAAGTGTCAAATCGATTGAGAAAAACTGTAATGATATAGGCCTAGCCTAGCCTAGCTTTCTAACATCCCCATGTTTAAACTAAAATAAATGTTTAATGATTGTGAGTTATATATTTTTTCTGCATGTCATTTGCAGGGCTCCATGAAGTGGTCTACACATTTTCAACATAAGCATAAAGTCAGGGACAGTTAAACTTATTAATTCCTGCAGGTTTTCATATAGAGATCTGTGTCAGTGTAAAATCAGTACAAAATCTAATTTGAAGCCAAAACCTAAAGAAAATAAGAAAATAATTTCTTACGATGCAGAATCAGAATTTGAACAGCCTCCTTGCACTATAATATACAAAATATACACCACTAGAGCATCAATCTCACAGTCAGTACCAGAACTGTGACCACATAAAAATTATTTGTATTATTGTGAAGCGAGAGAGATGAAGAGTTCTTTTCTCTTGTGTGTGTGTGGACATGCTGTAGGAAAATTCTGTGCATTTCACATCCAGTTTATTCATAGTCGAGTGGTAGAGTGTTGGTCAGCATGTCAACGACAACAATTACAGAATGTGCATGACATGTTGAAATGAATGTCATTTTATTAGTAGAATTACTAAAAGTACATTTCAAAAATGTGTATTTGTGACTAATATTAAGTAATGTGACAATATAGACATTGAGTGTAGGTATAAATATGTGTATTGAACAAGCTACCACTTTTAATGCTCCGATGCAAAGTAAACCATCTCATTTTACAGTAAAATAATTTGATTCAATGATATAAATAATACTGCACACCTGTTAAAAAGTATAAAAATCTAAAATATGTTGTAGTACTATATAGCATAGAATAAAACGTAAGCACAGGTTCATGGTCTTGACATTTACTATGCTGCTTGAATAAGTACTACTAAGTTTGCTTCTGTGAATATGAATTATTTCTTAGATTATCTGCTGACTCAACAAATCTAGGCCATTGGCAAGGCAAAGTTGACTGCTAAAAATTAATTAAATGGTGATTAAAGCACCACTTACCAGTCAAAACCTGCAAATGCATTTTGTTACATTTTTAGGTTTGGCAGTGTGTGTGGGTGAAAACATTTGAAATATAGGTATGTCTTATTATGTTCACCTAAATGGATATCACCAACTTCAAATCATTCGCCTCATTATATAATTGCTTTTGCTAGTGTTTTTCTTCTACAGAGAACTGTACCAACCAAAAATCAGAACTTCAAAGACTCTCAAAAAAAAAAAAAAAATTCATATCTCAGATAGCCTACATGGGATTACACAAGATTTGTATTTGAAAGAGAACCAGTTCTAAAGAAGAATAATTTGCTTTTTGGGTTAAAATATTTTTTTTATATGAAATTCGAATGGTATGACAATTAGAGATTAGACTGTACAGAAATGGAAATCTACACGCTACTACACACTACATACATGTAGTCACGCAATGCTGATGTTGTTAACATTAACAATTTGAGAACAATTTATAACAGTAATAATAATTTGCATGGTTTGATGTGATATGAGCTAACCGTTCGTTAGATTTAATCACCATTGGTAGCGCAATTTATTGTAGCGCAGTTGGTCAGAACAAAAGTGTCAAAAGTGTTACTTACTCATTCAGATGACAATATCTGGTAAAAATTCATATTTGGGTCATACTTCCGAGACATAGAATCTGGTATTCCGAAATACAGTGAATAGCCACACCAGTGCGGTGACTGACAGCCACACGTCAAAACATTAGATTCATCCGCACTGAGGAGCCGTGCCGGTGCACAACCCCCATAAAAAGATAATTCCACAAATAACTGCAATTGCAGGTTTCAAACAGAGATGGCGACAAAGAGGCAAAATTTACGGACTGCAGCTTTAAAGAGGCATTTGGTCTATTCAGAGAGACATTTTCAAAGAAAGCTGATGAAGGTCTTGTCTATGATTGTTGCTGAAACAGGGAGTCTTACCAATGAGAGAATTCAAGGAAGAGTACGAGCTGACTCTCCTCATCTTGTCGATGGTTTCAAAGGAGAGAAGGTATTCATCATTATCAGGGCTGCCCAAAGTACTGCTGGCACTGCTGCTGGTGCTCAGATTCCCTGGAGAGAATGCTGCTGGTCCACCTATAACACAGTGGTGGACAGTTACGGAGTAGTTTTACTTCGTTACTGTACTTAAGAAAATTTTTCAAGTATCTGTACTTTACTGGAGTAGTTTTATTTTGAGTAACTTTGCCTTTTACTTCACTACATTCCAAAGCATAAGATCATACTTTTTACTTTACTACATTTCATAAAACATATCGTTACTCCTTATAATATATCACGTGCTCTGACACGCAGAAGCGGTGTCTGATTCAAGAACAAACTGATTCTTTTCAATGAACCTTTTAAATCGGTTCACAAATCGCACCAAACGATATATTCACGAATTAAGCCCAGCTCACACTGTGCGATTTTGGCCACGATTTGGTCGTCTGAGACAAATTTTGAAAATCCTAAAAGAGTCCTATAATCCTAGGCTAAAATCTGTAGTCTTTGATCGTTAGTTTGACATGTTCACCGACAGCCGATTAATGGCCGTTGCGATCAAATTTTACCTCAGACGAACTTCTGGCATTGTCAGAAGATTTGGCGCACAGTCCTGCAGTGTGACATCTCCTACGACGAACGTCAAACTGTCTTCGTTTTTCAAGACAAGCCATGATCAGAATTAATGCTAGAGATTTCTTCTAACCGCATAAACTCCGGCGCTCCCGTCCTCCAATCACGGAATTCATCTGATATGTTGCCTTTGCTATGATAAACACCAGTTGCGCTGCTGTTTTCATGTGGGTGTGAAGTGCTGCTTGCACTATTCTGCATAAATACGCCAGTATTGCTGCCATTCATATACTTTTAATGATAGTCAACATTACAGCCCCGTGTGCAATGCAGCTCGCAGTCACCAAACGTGTATGGGTTGATAATGTAGAACTCCGGGCAAGTTTTCTTGCGCGCACCCGTTTTTAACACGTCTTGACTATCGTACAGTCTGACATTAATGACAACTGAGATCCCACAGTGTGACATGATCATCATGTTCGTACAGTCTGACAAGTACAATCCTAAAGGACTTTTAAAAAATCGCACAGTGTGAGCCCGGCTTTAGAATCTCTACGATTAGCTCAGTGAATAATTTTAAAAAACATAGACCCGGCTAGGACAAGCGGAGTGATACAAAATTGTGAAAGGCCGTTCCTATAGCGATACAGTACAATATCTCACGGTTCTCAACCAATCAGATTTGAGAATATATAAGTCTCTATGTTTTAGGTAAAAAAAACCCCGAAACATTAAAATAACACAGATTAAATAAACTAACTCATGCACGTTCATCTTCCCCGCTGCTGTAATGTTAGCAGTTTTACTAAAATGCTATGCATTTAGCCCTATGTGACGTCTGTTTTTATATTGTTTATCAACAGTATACATTTTTATATTGTTTGGATTAACTAGCGGAGTAGACAGATATGAATGTTTATTAACCATACTGAAAATAAGTAAATATTGTTAGCTGATGCTAACTGTCTAGCTAACAAGGTTGCTGGTGCTAAATTTAGGTAATTTTTAGATATAAAGTCCAAATATTTTTATTGAACCACCTAGATAGATTACATCTGGGGGAAAAAGAAAGAATGTGATGTTCAGAACATGGTAACTACATCAAAGTGGGAAGTGATGCCGTCTGGGGGCATTTGGCCAGGGGTGTTTTTACACCACAGACAAGGTTTGAGAAGAAAAAATTATGAAAATATAATTATATTTTCCTTAAAATGTTCTTCCTAACTTCAGGCCTTATTCTCATGTCATATATAACTGTGATGTTCTGCAAAACAACAAGCTTTAAAACACTTTTTTCTTACTGGTGAAAATCAGATGGTCAAATCTGTTTTCTCTCAGGTACATCGCAGTGTAAGCTTCATAGTGAACATTACTACATCACTCTCATCAACGTAGTCCATATCAACAACAACAATATATCTTGACTCCATATAGTGGTTATTTTGGGAAAATCCCAGGTATTTTGAGCAGTTAGGCATGGGCCGATAACCGGTTTCAAGGTTTACCGCGATTTGAAAATGTCACGGTTTCAAAACCACTAATTTTTTCCATTATACCATTCCTGAGGTATGCGCTGTTTTTCATGTCTTCTTAAAGACTGAAAGTGTAGGAATCTTGGGAGGAGGACGATTTAATGTTAATAAAATTAACAATTCATTTCAGTTCATGTCTCAGAATGTGCATTTTTTGTTTGTAATTTCACATTTGTAATACCATAACGTGAAAGCGCCGCTTTTCTATTGCGAATGTGCCGAATCTGCTGTTGTAATTACAACCGCTAATGCTAGAGAAGGGTAGGGGGAGGCCGGGGGAGCGCTGAGCTCTCGTGCCTCCGTTGGTAAAAAAAAATTTGCCAATCACCATCGAGTGTTCACTTTCAGCGCTGAGGAGTGTTGAGAAAAGAACCCTTGCAAGGGAGGCT